>NC_059361.1:23429000-23729500 GCF_019703515.2 Myxocyprinus asiaticus | reverse complement strand
ATGAACAAAACTATGCAACATAAAAAGGAAATGCGACCCAGGATACATTAAATACAGGTTAAGTTTTTACTATGGTGAGTCGCCACTTGATGTCCAATGTAAAATCTGGATCCTGAAGCAAAACCAGTTTAGAACCTCTGAGTTAAAGGTACAGACAGGAGCAGTCTGGCTGTGCTGTCGCGCACCTACAGTATATGTTCATTATTACATTACTTTAAAGCTCACACAGCTGATGTTATTTTTCATTTAGTAGTTAATTTAACATGTAAACTAACATGCTTTAGTTATATAACATGTTATAGTTACATGCTATTTTTTTTATCGTGTTTATAATTCGGTTTATTATTATAATTCTGTTAGCTTTCTTATTTATTCTATTTATTTTATTTTCAAAAGGGAGACTTTTTTTAAACATACTTCAATTTAAAAAAAAAATGGTTTCAAGTTTCATTTATAATAAAGTGTTTGTTCAACTAAAAAAAAGAAAACCCTTCTGTTTTCACTCATTTAAGGGTCATTGTAACTGATAATAATAATTGTGTAATACCGTACACAGTGATACCGTGAAATCGTGATATTTCCTGAGACTGTTATCGTACCGTGGAAATCTCATACCGTTGCAACCCTATTCAGGACCCAGATTTTACATTGGACATCAAGCGATGATCCAAACCTGTATCTAATGTAGTCTGGGTTGTATTTTCTTTGACCTTGCATAGTTTTATTCATGGTTTTCAAGTTACAACTATGCACAATTATATGGTTAGTTAGCATTGTCAGGCCTGCATCCCATTGTTGGGTCACGACAATAGTTGCACCCAAACCGCACACTTCCACGCTATTCTGTGTCATGTTGTAGTGTTAATAGCGTAAGTAGTATGTTAACAATGCAACAACATAAAGTGAACTAGGAGTACCCGGATGATGCATATCTTCAAAACAGAGTATGAAATGTTGGACATTTTATGCACTCAGCACTCGCGACTTGCCGTACGTAGTGGAAGGGGTGGAGTTACCTGGCAGCGATACTGGTCTGACAAAACAAAAATTGTAAATAATGGAGAATGTAGAAATTAGCAAAACTAAAGATAGCACCTTAGAAATGTGAGTTGAATGCTTTACCATTTGAAACGTCACTTCCGTCAGGTGTTAAATGGATCTCTCATAATTTACTCATCCTCATGCCATCCCAGATGTGTATGACTTTCTTTCTTCTGCAGGACACAAACAAAGATTTTTAGAAAAATATTTCAGCTCTTTATGTCCATTCAATGTAAGTGAATAGTGGTCAGAACTTTGAAGGTCCAAAAAGCATATAAAGGCAGCATAAACATAATCCATAAAACTCCAGTGGTTAAAACTGGATCTTCAGAAGCCATATGATAAGTGTGGGTTAGAGAAAGATAAATATTTAAGTCACCACTCTTTCACATCCTTCTTTTCTTTTTGGCGATTTGCATTCTTTGTGCATTGTGCCACCTACTGGGCAGGGAGGAGAATTTTTGGTTAAAAAAAAAAGGACTTAAATATTGATCTGTTTCTCACCCACAAAATTATATCGCTTCTGAAGATATTGATTAAACCACCTTCAAAGTCCTTGTCACCATTCACTTGCATACTTTGGACCTACAGAGCTGAGATATTCTTCTAAAAATCTTAATTTGTGTTCAGCAGAAGAAGTCATAAACATCTGGGATGAGGGGGAGTAACTGATGATAGAATTCATTTTTGAGTGAACTATCCTTTTAAACAGCAAATGCCTCTGTGTAGTAAAAAAAAAAAAAAAAAAAAAAAGTTAAGCATTTGGGACTGTACTACTCTTGGAAAATTCATAAACTACTTGGCTGAGTGCATGGTGTATATTGTAAGTGCATAGTCACTTAGGTTTTTGATTATTCGGACGTTCTGTTGGACATTTTAGTCGGAGGACCTGCGGTGCTGTACAAGCGCGCTAAAAGACGCAAACGTGGGAAGCGAGCCCATCGACACGTTGAGTCCTCACAAGATGGAATGTCTCGCCTTTTTGCACCTGGCAGTATGACCAGTACCGCCTTCTAACAGAATCAACTGAGCGATACTCATCGGAAACAATATGCTAATGTCTCAGTATATTCATCTACATGATCATACCAATTTAAAAACTATTAAATGCACACTAGTAAAAATGATCAAATGTACACTATACAGTTGTACAAGTGCACATCAGTGTGATCACACAATGACAGAGTGTTCCATAGTGTCCTCAAAGACATGGACAGATATCAATGCAATAATTTGACAAGAGGATTTGTATGTCAATCTGTATGTTATGAATATTTTGAGCCGGCACGCTGGTCAAGCTCCAACAGCGCGGGTTTCGAACCGCATTGCCAAGCATCCATCTAGCAAATCTCCGCTCTCTTCCTAGCAAAACGGATGAATTACTTCTCCTCACCTGCAAAAATAAGGACTTTGCAAATTCTGCTGCATTGTGCTTCACGGAAACCTGGCTGTGTGGAGCCATTCCGGACAGCGCATTACATCTGCCGGGCTTCCAGCTGTTCAGAGTGGATCACACCGCGGAGTTAACGGGGAAAACGAGAGGCAGTGGAACATGTTTTTACATCAATGAATGCTGGTGTACAGATGTAACAACGCTGAACTACAAGCCTGCTTTGACTGTACTGATTGGAGTGTTTTTGAAGCTGCAGCCACAGACCTGGACGAGCTCACAGATACCGTGACATCATATATCAGTTTCTGTGAGGACATGTGCATTGCTACTAGGAATTTATTTAAAATACAACAACAAACCATGGTTTACAGCAAAACTCAGGCAGCTTCATCAGGCCAAAGAGGATGCTTACAGAAGTGGGGATAAAATCTTATACAATCAGGCCAAATACAGACTGACAAAGGAGAGAGTGGCTAAAAGAAGCTATTCTGAAAAGCTGAAAAAACAGTTTACAGCTAACGACCCTGCATCAGTGTGGAGAGGCCTGGAAGACTTTACCAACTACAAGATACCATCCCCCAACACTGTAGGGAATCAACAACTGGCTAACGACCTGAATGTGTTTTACTGTAGATTTGAAAAGCTCAGTCACACAACCCATACCTGCTCCGACCTTCACAGCACACAAACATTTACACCTCCTGCCCTCTCCTGCTAGTCAACACGCATTTAAGATCTGTGAAGATGTTGTGTGCCGGGTCTTCCAGAAACAGAAGACAAGAAAAGCACAGGGCCCAGATGGTGTTTCGCTCACTTGTCTTAAATCCTGTTCTGACCAGCTGGCCCCCATCTTCACACAGATCTTCAACAGATCACTGGAGCAGTATGAAGTTCCCTGCTGCTTCAAATGCTCCACAATCATCTCCGTCCCAAAGAAACCCAAGATCAAAGGACTTAATGACTACAGACCTGTCGCTCTGACATCTGTGGTCATGAAGTCATTTGAGAGACTGGTGTTGGCCCACCTGAAGAACATCACTGAACCCTTTCTGGATCCCCTTCAATTTGCTTATAGAGCAAACAGATCTGTGGATGATGCAGTCAATATGGGACAACATTACATACTTCAACATAATTATAATTTTATAATTGTATTTATTTATAACACATTATACATTTTGCACATATACAGTGAAATTCTTTTTTTCACATATCCCAGCTAAGCTGGGGTCAGAGTGCAGGGTCAGCCATGAAACAGTGCCCCAGGAGCAGATAGGGTCAAGGGCCTTGCTCAAGGGCCCAACAGTGGCATCTTGGCAGTGCTGGGGCTTGAACCCCTGACCTTCTGATCAGTAACCCAGAGCCTTAACCGCTGAGCCACCACTGCCCCTGACAGTGACACACCATCAACCCCGCTCCTAAGGACTAAATTAACCCAGCTCTCTGTCAGTGGATCACCAGCTTTTTGACAGACAGGCAGCAGCTAGTGAGAATGGGGAAATTCACCTCCAGCACATGTACAATCAGCAATGGTGCCCCCCAGGGATGTGTGCTCTCCCCACTACTCTTCTCCCTCTACACAAATGACTGCACTGCCAAGGACCCCTCTGTTAAGCTTCTGAAGTTTGCAGATGACACCAAAGTCATCGGTCTCATCCAAGATGAAGATGAGTCTGCATACAGAAGGGAGGTTGAACAGGTGCAGTCAAAACAACCTGGAGATGAACACGCTTAAAATAGTGGAGATGATAGTGGACTTTAGAAGGAACACCCCACTCACCATTCTGAACAGCATTGTGGCAGCAGTGGAGTCATTCAGGTAGGGTTGCACCAGCTGTGTGTAAGGTCTCACTTAAGTTGGGATGTAAAGTTCACACTAAGGGCTTAGTAACTACTAGTTAGTTTGTAACTAAGTCAGTGCTTAATTTGGTTGCACCACCTGTTCTTAAGGCAAGACTTAACTAGTAGTTCGTAAGCTCTCCGTAAAGTAATGCATAGTCGCATAATATGACTACATTAATTGATCCAATAAGCAGCCTTCAAATTTGTACACAGAAGTATTAAAAAGACAGGCATTTCAGTTTTATCTCATTACAGTTGATGTTCAAACCATGTTTGCTCATGTAACTGCCAGCTGTAATAAATGATATCCCCATTAAAATACGATACGTAATAAAACAGGATTTAATTAATGGTATATTTAGCCTATGTAAATCACAATATTGAATGACTGTATCTAAAATGAATAAGGGACAGTAAATACACAATTACTTATACAACAGGCTGGAAAAACAGACATTTATTCATTTTAATATCTTATATATATGTATTGTATATGTTGAAACTTGACACCATACAGAGGAAAAGTGCATTGTTAGATCTGTTACTTGCTGAAGAAGCACGTTTTTTACATAGTTTTCTCTCTCATAAATGTAAACGAGTGTAAATGTCAACATCATAATGTATGTCGAAAGGATTGGAGCCTGTCACGCGAAACATGAGCTCATTGATGTCACAAAATATCAGTCTGCTTTTTTATTCCATCCATTTAGTTAATACGTAGGGTTACATCCTACCTAAGTTTTATGGTGCAACGCTCAAATATTTAGTGGTGCGTAAATTGTGACTTGGTGCCCATTTACGCCACAACTAGGCTAAGTTGTAACATACATATAGCTGGTGCAACCGGCCCCTGGGTACTACCATCTCACAGGACCTGAAGTGGGAGACCCACATTGACTCCATTTTGAAAAAGTCCCAGCAGAGGTTGTACTTCTTCACCAGTTGAGGAAGTTCAACCTGTACTTCTATAACTGTCTGGTTTGGTTCAGCTACCAAGTCAGACATCAGACTTCAAAGGATAGTACGGACTGCTGAGAGGATTATTGGTGCTTCCCTACATACCCTGCTAGAACTATACACATCCAGAGTGACGAAAAGGGCTGATAAAATCACTCTTGACCCCATTCACTCAGCACACTTCCTCTTCGAACTGTTGCCCTCTGGCCAGTGCTACAGAGCACTGAGCAACAAAACAGCCAGGCACAGGAACAGTTTTTGCCCCAAATACTTTCTTTTGGTCAATACAACCATGTGCAATATTCAATCCATCCATTCCTACTTATATTCATATTTCATTTATATTCTTTAACAAATCCTACCTCTTCTTCAATACATTACATAACCTGCACCTAAATATATATCTGTATATAAAATATTCTAACAACATTATTGCGCTATTGTATATTTCTCTCTTTTTTTTCTTTTTTTATCTGTTATATTGTATTTTTTTTTTTTTTTTATAAATTTTTTGTCACTATATGTATACATGTTTAAATGTATATGTTTTTATGTATGTATATACGTTGCATTCTCTTGCACTGGAAGCTTCTGTCACCATGACAAATTCCTTGTGTGTTTAAGCATATTTGGCATTATTTCTGATAGTGTATAGTGGGTCATTTGGAACAATGCTAATGTCTCTTATGTTCTGTATGATTACTTTGTTTCTTATGCAGGTGAGGAGGGGAAGATGGCCCATCGACACGTTGAGTCCTCACAAGATGGAATGTCTCGCCTTTTTGCACCTGGCAGTATGACCAGTACTGCCTTCTAACAGAATCAACTGAACGATACTCATCGGAAACAATATGCTAATGTCTCAGTATATTCATCTACATGATCATACCAATTTAAAAACTATTAAATGCACACTAATAAAAATGATCAAATGTACACTATACAGTTGTACAAGTGCACATCAGTGTGATCGCACAATGACAGAGTGTTCCATAGTGTCCTCAAAGACATGGACAGATATCAATACAATAATTTGACAAGGGGATTTGTATGTCAGTCTGTATGTTATGAATATTTTAAATATGGCCTAAGATAAACCACTGTTAAGTGAATAGTAAGATATAGAGAGTGGGTTTATTAAGAATGTTTTGCTGCCTTATGATTTCGCCCAAGTGTTCCCTTCACGATTCATGAAAGCTAGACCCTGATCAGAAATACAAGTGATGACTGTACTGATAGTGATGGGAGATAAAGTGTTTTCACTTTATTGAATAAAGTAGGCAGCTGCTTCCTGCGGAGTAAATAGAGAGCATAGCTGTCCACTTTGTCAAGAGTGTTTGTGTGTGTACATATTGAATGGAGAATGAATGTTGGTAGTTGGGGGTTTCACACCTCAGAAAGTAGGATGGGGATCCTGGAAAGTATTTTCCTTAATCCCAAACTTTTATAGGGACCTTGTTGCCATTAAAAGTGTAACAGTGCCATCATTCCAAACTGTCATATGCTTTATTGTTACAGAATATATATATATATATATATATATATATATATATATATATATATTCCGTGGGAAGTGTAAATGTTTTATGTTGTAATTTAGTTTAAATACTCAGTAGCAAATGCAGATTTGTTTCGATTCACCATGCACTTCTCAAGATTTAAACCATTGGCAATGATGTAATATCTGCTGTAAAAGTGGTGAGAAGCTGTTCTTTTTTATTCAGATTTGAAAATGCCATTATTAATTTGATTAAAAGAGTAAACTGTGGTGAATATTGCCTTTTGCAATAGTTTCAGACAACCTCTTCATGCATGTGATTTCTAGACTGCATTTTTGCCAGTGCTGCTTGACAGAAAGCTTCTCAGCTTAACCCATAGAGTGCTCATTTTACATAGCATTAATTTCTCACCTAATTTGTTTCAGACTTTAATGGACAAAGAATGCCTCCTCAGTGTACAAGTGCCTCAAATTAATATGGGGAGCATGAGAATGAGATACTTTATTTAAAACTCAAGATTGCAGTTTAGGATTACAAACTGCAGGACAGATTTACATATATTTTATTATTACCTACAGTTTGTGCAGCATTAATGAAGTGATCTACTTTTGATTTCTTTTTCTCTAAATATGTATTATGTCTGACAAGGATATTGCTGCCATCAACTGTAAAGAAAACTATTAAAATTATGAACATTAAACTTGCCTGTTTTATTTATAAACAAATGTGAAAGTTTGGATTTTGTTAAGTTCAAAGTTGAAACATGAATTTTCAGAAAAAAGGAAAAAAAAAGAATACACAAATATATGTGTGAATGTATGTATATGTATATAAAAGCATTTCCACATACATATACAATGGCGGCCAAAAGTTTGGAATAATGTACAGATTTTGCTCTAATGTAAAGAAATTGGTACTTTTATTCACCAAAGTGGCATTCAACTGATCACAATGTATTGTCAGGACATTAATAACGTGAAAAATTACTATTACAATTTGACTAGTAACTACTTCAAAGAGTTCTCATCAAAAAATCCTCCACATGCAGCAATGACAGCTTTGCAGATCCTTGGTATTCTAGCTGTCAGTTTGTCCAGATACTCAGGTGACATTTCACCCCACACTTCCTGTAGCACTTGCCATAGATGTGGCTGTCTTGTCGGCACTTCTCACGCACCTTACAGTCTAGCTGATCCCACAAAAGCTCAATGGGGTTAAGATCCATAACACAATTTTACAATTATCTGTTATCCAATGTCTGTGTTTCTTTGCCAATTCTAACCTTTTCTTTTTGTTTTTCTGTTTCAAAAGTGTCTCTTTCTTTGCAGTTCTTCCCATAAGGCCTGCACCCCTGAGTCTTCTCTTTACTGTTGTACATGAAACTGGTGTTGAGCGGGTAGAATTCAATGAAGCTGTCAGCTGAGGACATGTGAGGCGTCTATTTCTCAAACTAGAGACTCTGATGTACTTATCCTCTTGTTTAATTGTATCTGGGCTTCCACATCTCTTCCTGTCCTTGTTAGAGCCAGTTGTCCTTTGTCTTTGAAGACTGTAGTGTGGCAATTTCAAGCATTGTATAGCTTTCATTCCTCAAAACAATGATTGACTGATGAGTTTCTAGAGAAAGCTGTTTCTTATTTTGCCAATTTTTTTTTTTTTTTTTTAACCTAATATTGACCTTAACACATGCCAGTCTATTGGATACAGTGGCAACTCAAAAACAAACACAAAGTCAATGCTAAGCTTCATTTAACAAACCAAATAGCTTTCAGTTGTGTTTGATATAATGGCAAGTGATTTTCTAGTACCAATGTAGCATGATTACTCAATGATAAGGTGTTGGAGTGGTGGCTGCTGGAAATGGGGTCCGTCTATATTTGATCAAAAAGGACTTTTTTCAAATAGTGATAGTGCTATTTTTTTACATAAGTAATGTCCTGACTATATTTTGTGATCAGCTGAATGCCACTTTGGTGAATTAAAGTACCAAATTTCCTTAAGAAACAGCTAAATCTGTACATTATTCCAAACTTCTGGCCACCAGTATATATGCACACATGCTCAAATAAACAGACTTCAGCCATAAACCACACTGATTGTCTATTATCAGGACAAAAGCACATTTAAAGTGTATTGATTAAACTGCTTTTAATATCTCGTGTATTAAGATATATATATATATATATTGAAACCCATTTGACTTAACGGGTGGGGGTTCTAAAAAAAAACAAAACAAAAACAGCCCATATCCGTATTTTATAAGCAGCGCCCCACACGGCCAATCCGCACACTGCCTGTGTTTACAGCCCTCCCCCTCGCCACCGCCTCCCTGCACGCTGCGCATGCGCAACAGACACTCAGCGCCGCCATTTTGTGCGGAGCCTACTCTGCAAAAGCGGGAGAGGATTAAAACAGCCGGAGGAGAAGGACGCAATTGTACTCCGTCTCGTACTGAAGGAAGAACAGACCGTGGGCTTTCTATCGAAATCAACGCGAGAGCAAATCACCAAACGCAGGTAAAACAGCACTACTTTTCAGAAAGGGGGGAGTTTTGCAGGAGCTTTAATCGGCCTCTAGGTGTCACGATGGGGCTCCCAGTTCAGGCGGCTGGCGGGGGGTGTTTGTCTCCCTCTATCGTTATCGAAAATTTAGCAAAAAACATTTATAACCCTGAAGTTCGGGCTTCTGTCCGACTATTAAGCACCATTGAAACTATATCAGACGACATTTGGCCGAGATGCCCCTTTTAAACGCAAGGATGTTTGATTCGATCTTTAGGCCAGGCGTCCATTTTCTGTTTCTTCTCTTTGTTTCCTGTCTTTAGAAACCCGCCGTTTCTGCACGCGCACTTAGCCATCCAGCTAATGTACCTCTCAAACTTCACCAGTTTTCAGTCCCACCACACCCAGATGGTCTCAAACAAACATCTACATTGACAAAAACAAATATTTCAAATTCAGATCCGAGAGGTTTCAGGCAGAAAAGGTGTGTTTCTACTAGAGAATATCGCTAACTCGCGCCCCTCCACGAGCAGTTAAATTCAAACCCAAACCGATGAAACATTGATACGGTTCGTGACGACAATGAAGTACAACGACCTCGGTGCGTTGGGTTCTCTTCGTCAATCCTGGAAACTGTTTTACCATTTGAACTGGTTTAAATCGAAGTTGTACAAAAAATCCCCATATGTTCGATTCTAGCATTGGTTAAGTTGCTGCTAGCTTATTGCGCAGATTAAAATCAAACAAGGAAGATGCCGTTGCTAAATGACACCGATGGCCATTTTCGATAAATAAGACCGAGCCTTTATTGCCGTACACACCACGAATCCAGGTCCTGCACATGTTGCAGGGGTTTATCGCCATAAACCTCATTGAATCGCCGCATACGTCGGTCTCGGTGCGACCGCTCACTCTTATAGAAAGACTAACCTCAAGCAACAAACGACTGAAGGGATAAAAACTGTAGAGAGCTCCCTCTACAACCCGACTGGTAGTGGTACAAAAACACGATTAACCATCTCAGAATGCCCTCTTGCTGTGGGAAATCATAAGCGTGTTTTTAAACGTGTGGCGGTTGGTGTAATACACACATTTGCTCCGTTTTTTGTTGGTTTGACGTGTTAATGATGACTGGTCTTGGCAAAGCCGAGCGATCCTGCAGTCTAGTGAGGAAGTAGAAGTGAACCGGGCGAGACTGTGTTTGCGCCAAGAGTTCACGAACGTGGTTTGGGGGTAAATGAAAGCAACGCTCAAAGTTTAGCTGAGCCCTTGTTGAACGTGTTCATTAGGGAGTTGTAAATAGTCTAGCTGTTTTTGGTGCTGTATGAATAATGACTATTAGTAATGCTTCTCAATGGAACAAGAAACATATACCTTACCAATGATGGGGTGGTTAAGACGAGGGAAAAAAAGCTTTAGTAGCCTAGCTGATCTGTATGATATGGAAGCCCATTTCTGCCACGTAAAAAAGTACTTTGGTAATCAAAATTATGAGATACAGAGTCATATTTATGAGAAAAACATGAAATTGAGATGCAGTCATAATTATGAGATGCTAAGCTAAAAAGGCAAAATTAAGAGATAAAAAGATGAAACAAGAAGCTACATCATAATTATGAAATTAAAAATTCCTCTAATAAATCTAAGTCATAATTTTGAGATGCTAAGGGCTTTTTCCAAATTGCATTTTGCACCTTTGAATGGCACTTTGGGAAGGGGATGCCATTCAAAGGGTCGTTCCAAACACAAAGTTCCCTTTAACAAGACATTTTAGTGAAGGGTACATTCAAACTGTAATGCCATGCTCTCTTTAGAGAGTCCACATTAAGAGCTTTGTCCTTTGTAATGAGTAGGGCATAGGGATGATCACTTTCGATGGAAATTCGCCCTAAATCATTATGAAATGCTAAATCATAATTATAAAATACTAAATTATTATGAGATGATTTATCTAATTTTTACTTTAATCTCATAGTTGACATAGTATCATCATTTTTATTATTTTTAATCTCATGACTTTCTCATTATTTTGGTGTTATTCTCATAGTTATGACTTCTCATAATAATGAAGTTTTATCTAATAGTTTTGAAAAAAATTTATGTGGTGGAAATGGGCTTCCATAATATGACTTGTACTTTGATAATATTTGGTTAAAAAAAAAAAAAAATTACAGTGTATGACTGACTGCATTGATTTATTTGCATCCCAACAGGTTGAGCTAGGTAGTAAGCAGAGTTCAGACAGGTAGCTCATTCATCGGAGGCACAGGTGTAGGGAGATGAAGTATTCCTTTTCAATTCAGGTAAACTCATAGTATGCTCTGCAAACACCAAAGTCGTTTGTTTGTCATGGATGGCAATGGAGGTGTCAACTTGACTCAGTTGTTCTCCATTGACATAGTTGATAGCAGTCTGTCTCTGTGTGTGCATGTAAGTAAACACACAGCTCAGATTGCAGTCAGGTAGGAAAATTCTAGTGCTGAATTCCAACTCGTTTGGATCTTGCTCCCTGTAGGTATTACCCATGGAAGGGGGACCGACTGAGGCAGTTGTAGAAGAGGCAGGAGATGCTTTCAAGGCCAAGGAATGTAAGACATACCAAAGGAGGCGGGAGGATGAAGAGGTTGGAGCTGAGCTACTGCAGGCTGCTGGGTTAGAGCAAGTCCAGGCCGAAGAAGAGTCTGTAGTGGAGGCCCAGCAACAACTTGTTGAGGGAGTAGTTAATGTCAACAGCAGTGTGGAGATGATGGTGATGGAGACCCTGGACCCTGCCCTGCTTCAGATGAAGACCGAAGTCATGGAGGCTGCTGTTGGAGCACCTGTTGTGACTGGTGCGGCCCATGAAGCCACGGTTACCACTGTTGATGACACTCAGATCATCACCCTGCAGGTGGTGAACATGGAGGAGCAGCAGTTGGGCTTGGGAGAGCTCCAGCTGGTGCAGGTGCCTGTCTCTGCTGTGCCTGTCACTGCAGCCACTGTAGAAGAGCTGCAGGGGACGCTGGTGGATGCCACCTCCATGCCTAAAGATGGAGAGCCAGTCATCTGTCACACACTGCCATTACCTGAGGGCTTTCAGGTTGGTCATAATATATATTTAATCTGATTTGAATTAGGGATTGGCATTTTCAAGTAGTTTTGTAGGCGAGTATTCTAACCCAGTGTTTCCCAACCACTTTGCCGTGGAAAATTATCAGATTACACAAAATAATTAAATGCATGAAAATAAATAATTTCAGGGATCCAAACTCCTCACCTTTTGGAGAAATTCGCCATTTTGAAACCATAATCGGTCACTTTTGTGATTGTGAAGAGCAATGATTACAAAAGTGACTGATATTTATACGCGTCTTTCACATATGATCTTTCACATGACTCGCGTCAGTGCTGCAGAATACAATGAAGTCTATGAAGTGACGCCACTTTACACCAAAGTGTTTTTCACACACACGTTTTTGCTTCACCAATAATGTTTTTGCGAGTACTAAGCAACAATAAATATTTAAAAACTGTCCAAATTTGTGAAGAGACATTGAATGTCTCATAATTTCTTTTAATTAAATATTACCTTATCGTTTACGAATATCAGAGACCCCAGTTATTGAAGTAATTTAAATTCACCAAAAAAACTCTTAGACCTAAACATAAACGAGTCCTTTTATTACTTCTGCTATCAAAGCAACTGCAAGCTTTATTTCTCTCTTACAAATACGTTTTCAATGCAGCTAATTCTGCACAATTGTAAACTTGAATAAACTTGAATCACTAAAATAGCTGGAATTGGTGCTTTTAGCTTATTCTTTAAAAAAAAATATCCCCAGAAAAAGTGTTCGTGAACCAGTGATTGTCTTACCTTTTTCGCCCCTCATGAGTTTGCATTTTATTGTGGCATTGCAAGAACAAATCTACAAATTAGAAAAGAAGCAAATTTGTTTTTTTTTTTTCATTACCCATTTAGCGCTCTTGCTACCTGTGACCTCACAGCGTAGCCTACCTATGTGACTTGTTTTTTTGTTTTTTTTTGCATAGCCGAATTTCAAACATTACAAGTAAACACGCTACTAAGATGGACAGGAATCATGGACAAGTTCTTGAAAAGGAAAAATATTGACAATGGTTAGCCTATGTGGGATAGTGGTGTGCCGTAGAATTTTTGTCGTAAAAAGTGTGCTGTGGCAGAAAAAAGGTCGGGAAACACTGCTCTAACCCACAAAAAATAAGTAATTGATTACTCGTAAGTTGAAAATATAAAGACACCTGTGAATTCATAATTGTTTTATTCACAAATGTAACCGAGAACGGTTTAAAAATCAGGTGACTTCAATAATCTATGCTTTTCTTTTGGGGGGAAAAAAGTGAAATGAACAATATACATTAATAAAAATAAAAAAAAGATTAAAAAAATAACACTAAATAATTTTTGCACTCACTCGGAGCCTACATACTGTAGAAACCAGTGCTGACGGCATTACTTTAATGCATACAAAGTCTGCATAAAGGCTATCACATTTTTATCATTTCACGTGTTATTCGGGAAAGTGGTGAAAGATTTTTATATATATTGTTGGTGTTCAGAGATTGAATGCACAAACACATACTGGTCTGATAAGCTTCTGAGTTTCTTGTAGTGCTTTGCATTTTCTTTCCACCATAAAAGCAGATCCTCATCCATTGTAGGGTTTCCAGGGTGTTACTGGTTTTACTCTGTACAAGGGACAACACCGGTGTGAAATTTTATACCGGGTAAAAGTGGGAAACATTATGAATGGAACTTCCAATGTCAATACAATAGCCTAACGAATAGAATAGCCTTAAATAAGAATGGTTGCCTAATGAAGAGTTTGTGACCCATGATAAATGAACCTAAATAACGCATTGCCAGATGTTCTTTACCAACGTTTAAAATTACACAGGCAGCAAAGCATGCGCACTGACAGAAGACAGTTTAATTGCAGGTAGCAAATATAATGTGCATGGTGGGTAACTGTAAGACCTCTTCGATTCGGAATGACACAAGAAATGCTGTTAGACACAGACACGCGCTTGAAGAAGCACTATTATATTTTTTTAGAACGGATGACAGAAAAACCGTCTATGCACATGTCTGACACGCTGTTTGTTCGGAGGCGTGCAGTCTCGTGGAACACGTGTATGTAAGGGGTTCTCACTCTCTTTGTTTCAGTCTTCTGAATTTTTTTTTGCAAGAATAGTATCGTCTATTAGAATGCTGCAAATTACCTCAGACCATCTCAGCTCAGGAGGTGCTCTTGTGAAAGCCCAGGAGTGCCATTTACAAAAGAATGAAGGAATAAATTATCAATCTATTAATTTGAAAATAAAAATTTGAATAAACCAATTTATAAATTAACAAATAAATACACATTTAAATGTATCTATTTAATTAATGTTTAAAAATTTACTTCTATTTAGCAATAAAACAGCACATTAATAAGTAATTTTTAACTGCACCTTTTAAATTGCTTTTTAAAAAGCATTTGGCAATTGCTTTTTTTTATAAATAATAAATGATCAGTATATTATTTTGAAAATAAAAACACATTTAAATGTTTATTTGGTTCATGTTTAAAATGTCATTAAATGTAGCAATAAAGGAGTAAATTAATGAGTCTTTTAAATACACTTTTTAATGCATTTTAAAAGCTGCTAAAAAGGTATTTGGCAATTGCTTTTCTTTTTCGTTTTGCTTCTTTTCTTTCTCCGATTGAGAATCGAGTTAAAAATTCCATTGGACTGTTGACATGTGAGAGCAACCAATGACATTTCAATTCAGTTATAAGACACACCCCCTCTCCCATGTGCCACTCGAAGAGGATGTAAGACGGCCTGTCTTTGGACAATGATACGAGCAGTTTACGTGATATTACTGGATCTGCGAATCCCACGCATTAAAAAATGGATGCGAAGCATATCAGAAGTTAATGGTGGCTCGTTCAACGTTGCTGTGAAATGCTGAACGCAGCCCTACCTGAGCGTGCACAGTGATATGTGTCTAGGATGGGAGCTGGTAATCGTGATGCTGTCAAGAGAACCAGCCTACCGACCCGCGCCTGGAACAGAAAGCATGCGACGGAGGTGAGCAAGGACAACGCCTCGAGTTGCTGGAGAAAGCCGATGAACTTTCCAGAATTTATACTGAAGAAAACGCACATCCCCTTTCAGTTATATCACATTCATTTTAAAAACACTGTATGATCATCTTTATTTAATTTTTCTTAAAATAATTGCCTGTGTATGATAGAGAAAAGGCGGACTCTCGGAATGACGGTCAGCTGAGGATACAGATAAGGCAAGTAAGCACACTTTTGTGGAACAAATGGTAGTGTTTAAACTAATGTTGTGTATTGCTTGAGTGTATTACAAAAGTGTTCAAATGAAAATTTATATTTTCCACACCAACCTGCTGTGTATGTCTGTTTATAGTGTCGCAAATAAAGTTTGTGCTTAATCTTTTGTTGTGCTCATCTTCATAAAGATGTTTATTGACTGACAGAAGCTACACAGTAAACACACAAGGTACACATTCTTTTATCGCATTCCTCTTTTTCAGTTGTAGTCTGAATCTCATGGATTTTACATTTTGAATTGGATTTTGAATGAATTTACATTTTAAGTGTACCTTTGTATAGGCAAAATTTTATTGAAACACGTAACGGCAATTAACATGTCAAAGAAATTTTGAGGTAAAATGGCCAAGATTTAGGCCAAACATTTTCAGAGAGAGAAAAAAAGCAATAACCAAGTTTAAACCCTTCACTGCTAGAATTGTGTGAAATGAGACAGTCACTTAACATAACTTTTACAGGAAGAAAAAAAAAAAAGACATTCTGGTTGTGTAAATAAAAGGTAACTGCTTTATAAACAGAAACAGTTTAATAAAGATTTGTCAGCTTTGCATTTCGGTTTTATCTTACGGTTAATGTTCGAACCTTGTTTTCTCACATAACTGTCAGCTGTTATGAATTATATCCCCATTTAAATGCTATCCGTCATAAATTATAGATTTAATAAATAGTATATTCAGCCGATGTAAATAATATTATTCAGGAACTGTATCTAAAATTAATAATGGGCAATAAATAAATACTAATACAACAGGCTGGAAAAATTGACATTAATTTTAATATCCTATATATTTTGTATGGGTTGAATCTTGACACTGGGGCAACACACCCCGGAAAGTGCACCGTTAGATTTCTTCATGCTGAAGAGCTGCTAAGATGTTTTTACATAATGTTCTCTCTTGTAAATTTAAACAAGTGTAAATGTCAACATCATCATATGTCTAAAGGATTGAAGTCTGTCACGCAAAATATGAGCTCATTGATGTCATTAAATATCATTCAGCTTTTTTATTCCAATCGTTACTCCTGGCCAGAGGCTTCCGTAAATATTTAGTTTATACATAGGGTTACGTTCTGCCCAAGTTTAATGGTGCAACGCTCATATTTAGTAGTGCGTAAATTGTGACTTTTAAGCCACAGCTTGGCTAAGTTGTAACTAACTTATAGCTGGTGCAACCGGCCCCAGGTGAATATCTGTAAGGTCAGGCAGTGCAGAGAAGCAATTGTTTTAGTAACTTCCATGAAGGCAGGCACCCCATATAATTAAATCATTACCAAATCTATACCATTCGTTTGTGCCACAAAAATGAATGTTTGTGCTGGTTTGATGTTTGGGATATTAGACATTTATTTTTTTTGACTGTGTGACTTTACTTTCCACCCCTTGTTGTCCAAGTTGCTCCAACCCAGTGCCATTCGTTTGTGCTCTATTTGTGCTGTTAAAAGAAACTAACTATTTCCCTTTCTTAGATATAGCAAGAAACTTTTCGGGAGCAGTGACATCACTCTCCACTCCATATCGTCCAAATCGCTCCGAACCAGTGCCGTTAAAAGAAATATCAAAGTTTTCCTTTCTTTGTATTAAACAAGATGGCTTTTGGGAGCTGTGAAATCACGCAGGCTAAACCCACTCATATAACTGGATCGCTGATGCAACGATAAACTGCCAGCAGGAGGTGAAGCCACCGGAAGTGTTTGAGTGGCCATCTTAGTATATGCCCAAACTCCAAATTCCAGAAAATGATGTCAAGCCATTAGAGAATTAGCTTCTGATAGGAGGTGTACTGAATTGGAGGTGTACCTGTGGATGTATTTTAAGGCCTACCTTCAAACTCTGTGCCTCTTTGCTTGACATCATGGGAAAATCAGAAGATACCAGCAAAGACCTCAGAAAAAAATTGTGGACCTCCACATGACTGGTTCATCCTTGGGAGCAATTTCCAAATACCTGAAGGTACCAAGTTCTTCTGTACAAACAACAGTACACAAGTATAAACACCATGGGACCATGCAGCCATTATACTGCTCAGGAAGGAGACTCATTCTGTCTCCTAGAGATGAACGTAGTTTGGTGCGAAAAGTGCGAATCAATCCCAGAACAACATCAAAGGACCTTGTGAAGATGCTGGAGGAAACGGGTAGACAAGTATCGATATCCACAGTAAAACGAGTCCTATATCGACATAACCTGAAAGACTGCTCTGCAAGGAAGAAGCCACTGCTCCAAAACCGCCATAAAAAAGACAGTTTGCACATTCCCATGGGGACAAATGTCTTATTTTTTGGAGAAATGCCATCTGGTCTGATGAACAAGAATTTATCTGTTTGGCCATAATGACCATTGTTATGTTTGGTGGAAAAGGGTGAGGCTTGTAAGCTGAAGAACACCATCCCGACCGTGAAGCATGGGGGTGGCAGCATCATGTTGTGGGGGTGCTTTGCTGCAGGAGGGACTGGTGCACTTCACAAAATAGATGGCATCATGAGGAAGGAAAATTATGTAGATTTATTGAAGCAACATCAAGACATCAGCCAGGAAATTAAATCTTGGTTGCAAATGGGTCTTCCAAATGGACAATGACCCCAAGCATACCTCAAGTTGTGGCAAAATGGCTTAAGGACAACAAATTCAAGGTATTGGAGTGACCATCACAAAGCCCTGACCTCAATCCAAGATAATTTTTATTTTTTCTCCCAATTTGGAATGCCCAATTCCCACTACTTAGTAGGTCCTCGTGGTGGCGCAGTTACTCACCTCAATCTGGGTGGCAGAGGACAAGTCTCGGTTGGCTCCACTTCTGAGACGGTCAATCCGCGCCTCTTATCACATGGCTCACCGTGCATGATGCTGCAGAGACTCGCAGCATGGGAGGCTCATGCTACTCTCCGTGATCCACGCACAACTTACCACGCGCCTCATTGAGAGCGAGAACCACTAATCACGACCATGAGGGGTTACCCCGTGTGACTACCCTCCCTAGCAACCGGGCCAATTTGGTTGCTTAAGAGACCTGGTTGGAGTCACTCAGCACACCCTGGATTCAAACTCGCGACTCCAGGGGTGGTAGTCAGCGTCAGTACTCTCTGAGCTACCCAGGCCCCCCGATAGAAAATTTGTGGGCAGAACTGAAAAAGCATGTGCGAGCAAGGAGGCCTACAAACCTGACTCGGTTACACCAGTTCTGTCTGGAAGAATGGGCCAAAATTCCAGCAACTTTTTGTGAAAAGCTTGTGGAAGGCTACCTAAAAGGTTTGACCCAAATTAAACAATTTAAAGGCAATGCTACCAAATACGAACAATGTGTATGTAAACTTCTGACCCGCTGGGAATGTGATGAAGGAAATAAAAGCTGAAATAAATGTCACATTCTTAAATGAAGTAGTGATCCTAACAGATCTAATACAGGGAATGTCTTCTATGATTGTCAGGAATTGTGAAAAACTGCGTTTATATGTATTTGGTTAAGGTGTATGTAAACTTCTGACTTAAACTGTATATCAGTGGCTAAATCCCATGTCAGTCACTCTCACCTGTCTCCATCGTTTGTGCATACTTCTGGTTTGTGCCGTGTTTGGTAATGTTGAAGCATTAATATTTTGGAAAAGATTAATCTTTCAGCCCATCAAACTCCAAATACAACAGCAAAAAATGTGTGTGCTGCGAATTATTATTTGTTTATAGGCTATATGTGAGACTGCTAAACAAAGCTGTACATAATGTTTATATAGGTTCATTATTCCGAATATTTTAAGTAAACAGCCGCAGCTTTCAGCTCTGAATTTGCTTTTATTTGTTTGAATTTAGCTAGAAGCTGGCCTGACTTGCATTGACCATGTTTGTGTAATTGCATAGGCCAATATGGTAGCTAATATTCAAGATCTTTTTGAAATTTCAGCGCAATGTTTGAAAACGTTAGGTGCCGTTCACATGCTGGAATGTGTTGTTGCACTAAAATTACACGCATCGCCACAAAAGAGCAAAACGAAGGTGTCTCGACTCGACGTACATTTAACAGTTTAGGTTCGTTTTTTTTTTTTCTTTTCTTTTTTTACTTGCCATCTAAAAATACGAACAAGCCGTCAAAGATTTCTATCAAGCGCACGTTTACATTGAAGTAAATTATAAAACTGCACAGTTGGACACAAAAATATGCTGTGTGAACGGCCCCTCAGTGTAAGACTAGAACTCTTTAGAAAAGTTTGATCACACTTGCCTGTTCTTTATTGTATGTTACAGCACATTTTAGAATTTAGAGTAAGCTATTAAGTAATCTAAACTAAGAAGTAACACACATATGGAAATTATGCCGTGACCAAAACAAATTAAATCAGAAAAATCTTATATTTGAACTTCTTCAGTGTAGCCTTTTGTCTATTCCAGCTCTGCACACTCGGTTCATTTTCTCAACCAACTTCTGGTGCATTCTGGGATGCTTTTTAAACAGTATTGAATGATTTCATATGCTGGACACTTGCTGGCTACTTTTCTTTAAAGGAAAAAAAAAAGACTTAAATAAAACGAATAAATAAAAGGTTTGTATAGACCTCTATTATTAGGCACAATTTAGAAATAATCCCAAGTGTTTGACCATAAGCCTTTAGATAAAAAGGTTCTAAGCTTGGTGTCCTTTTGGACTGGTTGTAGGCTACATTTATTTTATTTTATATTTCTATGTTAATTATATTTTATTTACTAACTTTAAAAAAATAAATATATATATTTTTTTTTATTGTATCTTACTATGTTTTGCTATTTCTGTAGATAAATCTAGAATAACTGAGTTTCAAGTAAGTTTTTAAGCTTAAAGAAACCATTTAAAGTTATTTTAATAAGGACAATTTAGAAATTTTACCAGTTTGGGCAAATTAGCTTCAGAAAAGGTGACTTTAGCTGAAAGGTGAGTAGTTTTCATCTCTGGCTTAAATGTCAGACCAAATCTGATATTTCCTGACAGAGAAAGACGTGGGGTTTAGCCTGCACGATTTCACGGCTCCCAAAAGCTTTTTTTTTTTTTTATACAAAGAAAGGAAAACTTTATGATGTTGAACAGCACAAATCGAGCACAATCAACATCACGCAGCCAAAAAAAAAAAATGTCTAATATCTAAAACAAAGAACCAGCACAAACGTTCATTTTTGAATGGTATAGATTTGGTAAAGATTTAATTGCTAACTTCACAGAGGTGTTTTAGTACAGGATCTGGTGGTATTTTTCATCGGCTCAATACCTCAAGCGGTGAAGTAGGGTGAGGCAAATGGCAGTTGCTGTGTATGCTTTCAGTTCGGGGCGTGGTTCGGGAGGCTGGTTCTGTTGACAGCATCATGATTAACAGCTCCCATCCTGGACACACATCACTGTGCACACTCGGGTAAGGCTGCGTTCAGCATTTCACAGCAACAGTGAATGAGCCACCATTAACTTCTGATATGCTTCGCATCTGTTTCTTATGCCATAATGGCCATTGCAGATTAACAGAGTAAGAATATTATCTACATTTATCAAAAATTATAAAGAAGGGGGGGGGTTGGGGGATTCTCATGACTTCACGAAATGGATGTTTTCCTCAAACATTTCAGTCATGGTTCCATTCTTTTATTTATAAGGATGTATTGTTTCCATAAGAATTTTTTTCAGCAGCGGTGCTGTTGTGCTCGTGTTCACGAGCCTGTATTAATGCATGAGGAATAGCTCAAAATGGGTGTGAAACTCAATTTTAGCCTGGGCCACATCAGGGTTTATTTGTGCCCTCAAAGGGCTGGTTGAAAATGTGGCACCAGCACCTGCTTTGGTAGCACCCATGCAATTACCAATAATATTGCATAATTTGTGCATTGAGATGCACATTTGACAGTATGTCTATAGCATTAGTTTTGAGGTTGGAATGCAGATGTCAAGTCAGAAATTCCAAGATGTAAATGATAATATTAACAACAGTAAAATCTGTGGGGGGGGAAATTAATGCCTAGTTTTTTTAAATTAATATTCTGACAGTGTGACTAAATTGGGTCACATTTACAGATTGTTTCATCTGGCTCCTACTGATTAAACAACGGTAATCTCTTGAAATTTCTGAAGGCAAACAAAACTGCCTACATTTTCCTACAATCGGAGAGCATTACAAGAGAACAAATTTTACACAGGTGGAAAACTGATAGCTTGGTCCATAATAATTATGAAAATTCAGACTGCAAAATGCCACCAAAAATAAATGATTGCGAAAATAAAATCTAGTCACCATTGGTGACTGTCGGGATGTGTGCTTTCATATGCAGTTTCGTCAGATATTGTCTTGTGAGTTATTGAATACATCTTTAGAACGCCAGTGTGTCTCGTGCCACTTTTCACCCGTTCTGTTGATATGAGCTCGCTGGCTGCACGCAGCAACAAACACAACGTGAGCAATGATGTCCGATTCGTGAACCGATGACTCTTTTGAACCAGGTCTTTATAATGAATCACCCGACAAGTGCTCATTTTGAAGTCCAGGAGCTCAGGCAGTTTGAATTAGAATCACTTATCAGTGAATCAGCCATTTGTGAGCTCTCAACTGGGAGTGCAGACATTTCAAAATGGTAGTCCCTTGTGTATTTCCGGCTTGTTTATAATTAAGTCATTCAGTTTGCATTCTTGTAGTCTTTGTGTCTGGGTCATCCGGTAACAGTAAAGAAAGACTAATATAATGTGTGTGTGTGTGTGTGTGATTTATTTTTTTATTTGTGATGTGCGATCCAGCTTTTGATACTTAGGACCATTGAGGGACTCACACAACTATTACACAAGGTGCAAACATTCACTGATGCTCAAGAAGGCAACGCGCTACTACAGTATTTGCATATAATACTTTATGTAAATACCTGTTAAGTAGATTCTGAAGGGCATTACTAAATAAAATAAAAATATATTTTATCTCTTATATTTGTATAAATTAATGAAATAAGTGTGAACTGAGACAAGGGGAATCCAATTTTGTGAACTCAAATATACAGTGTATATATTAAGCACACGATTGAGTTATGTCTTTTCTTTGGCTTTCTATCTTGTTTTTGAACAACAATCTAATTCCAGCAATTCTGTGATGTGGCAACTAAAACAGACATTTGGCTCCTAAATGTTTGAGTTTAGGAGCCAATGGCTCCTTAGTCATTTTTAAGTCTGGAGCCCTGAAATGTATCATGGGTATTCATAGTATCCATAGTTCGCATGTCCAATTAACAGGTTTATACCCGTTTATGTAAAATCTAAAGTTAAGCAAATATGCGCTTCCCCTCTGCTGGCACTCACAAGCTGCTTAACACTGCACCACGAGTGAAGGCGAGATGGCGACGCGATAGAGGGAATTCACTGCATTTTGAAAGTGAAACATGCGGGAATGATTAAAATGGAGCTCAATCCCGTGCTATTGAGCTAACATTCGTTATTGAGATTTTAATCAGGCTACTTGTCCGGTCGGGCAAGTAAAATTCTCTTTTAATTGCCCGTTCAAAATTCCACTTGGCCCGGGCAAGCAGACAAGCGTTAATGTCGAGCCCTGTAGTGGATGTTTTTCATTTGCTCGTGGAAATAAGTGAAAATAATATTTGCTGTGGTCTCCCATTCACTTCCCTTCATCGCTGTCGAAGTTTACCCTGCAATCACTTTCTTCCGCGTTCCAGAAACCAGAGAGTGACAAAGGTCTATTGATGTTTTCTCTGTCCGTGCTGTTTAGAATGTGGGGTTGTTCGTTTTAATCACGGAGACATTTGGAGTTTGCTATAGACAGTTCTGTACTGCATTCAAGTGGGTTTCGCAATCACTGTCGAGCATCTCACTGGTTCACTAGCGCATTTAAAATAGTCTGTGCTATGCTGTTGACGTGTTGAGATTGAGACCAGTCCGCGAGTAAACGCATCTACCCTTTGCTCGCGCAGGTCTTTCCATTCTGTTGTGTTGACTATTGATCCGGGTCTAGCGCTGTTGATAATGATCTGCGCTCTCCCGGAGTTAATGCATCTCTGAGCTTGCACTGCTCGATTCATTGAGCCGCTGTCATTTCGCCTCTGAAGCGAGCAAAATGAGCTCAAATATACGTTTAAGATGACGGGGGAAGCGCTAACTGATTAGTCAGTCAGATGTTCTGATCCTCTTCTATCCTTCGTTTCAGAAATGAGCTCGCAGGCCACATGACGTGAAGTGAGTTTGACACTTGTGTGTTATGCGGTGACGTCACTGAGTTTGTGCGTGTATTTGTGATGTAACTCTTTCGCAGTGTAGAATGCGCACAGCTGACTGGGGCTAGCAAGCGTTACGTTGCGTCAAAAATATTAAATGAACGATGTGAAATTTAATAGCGGTGCTCAATTTAGCAGCGGCGCTGCGCCGCTCCAGAATGCATATAGGGGAAACACTGGGATGATAAAATGACAATTAAAAAAAAATCTTGTTTTGACATTTGAACCCTGTGCTACAAAAAAGCCAGATGCACCTGTATGTCTGAGTTGGTTTGGCTTCATGATGTGATAATCACAGAGTTTAATGAGTTTAATCCCGAATGTCGACTTGAACATTAACTTTATCGTGCTCAGTTTTATGATGGTGTCAGAAGCATATGAATGAGATATAATATCAAACAGAGAGATGACAGAAGTGTCCCCGTTTATGAAAGTGTCCATGGTGCGAACAGTCAGATGCACTGCTTCTCATTTTGGAGCTGTTCAGGGAGCGGAGCAGGCTACTGATGATTTTCTCTGCATACAATGTGCTGTTTTCACTTGCAATAATGCAGAGCTGACCCAAACTGACACGGAGAATGAAATGACAATGAATTCACAAGTTATTTATAATCGTGTAGTCTAGGGCTTGTTGCAGCCTGAATTTCTCACTAAATATGCTGGATTCAGTCACATTGTCAAGTTGTCAATGTTCTTTACCATAATCGAGATCCTAATTGAAGCTCCGTAGAGTCGACAGCAAAGCAAAAGGTAAGATTGCTATTTAATTTGTGTGAAGACTTTAATTTCAGCAGATCTTGCTCACGTTTCAATGGCCGTTGTTGATACCGGAAGTAGGTTTAACCCTGCGAGGGGCACCCCCGGAAGCGAGAAACGCGGAAGTGTGAGAAAGGCCTATTGTAATTGCGAGATTTGGTGAGAGATTCGGATGGAAATTACAATATAATTCAGCGCTCCTCACGGCAGAAAAATGCACAAAGGAAAATCAATTTGCGATATTTGAGTAGTGTTTTTATTAGCTGGTGCAGAACATGTACTCGATTACTCATGCACATCCCTAATTTGAATGGATTCTGTTAGTTACAGCAAGCATGGACCATACATTCTTAAGGTTATATCTTCTCCTGTAGGTGGTCAAGGTGGGTGCTAATGGAGAGGTGGAGACAGTGGAGCAAGATGAGCTCCAGGCCCAAGAGGAGCAGCCTCAACAGCAGGAGGAGGAGGAGATGGCCGAAGCCCAAAATGATGACCCCACATGGGCCAAAGATCCAGACTACACACCCCCTGTTAAAAAGACCAAGAAGACAAAGAAAAGCAAGCTGCGCTACAACACAGATGGAGATAAAGACATGGATGTGTCTGTGTATGACTTTGAGGAGGAGCAACAGGAGGGACTGCTCTCTGAGGTCAATGCTGAGAAAGTTGTGGGCAACATGAAGCCGCCCAAACCAACCAAAATTAAGAAGAAAGGTAAGCACTCTTGGCACATGCACATTAAATTAAATCTCATTAAAGTATCATATCTGAGCTGGATCTAAATCAATGCATGCAGGTGTTAAGAAGACATTCCAGTGTGAGCTGTGCAGTTACACTTGCCCACGACGTTCCAACCTGGACCGCCATATGAAGAGCCACACGGATGAGAGGCCTCACAAGTGCCATCTGTGTGGACGAGCCTTCAGAACTGTCACATTGCTGAGGAACCACCTCAATACTCACACAGGTACATAATCTCCAGTGCTACGTTAGAGCTTAAGAATCAATTAGTGGAATGGTACATATAGTTTGACTTGTGGGAATGAGAAGTTGAACCTTTTTATTCTTTCTGACAGGCACCAGACCCCACAAGTGCACTGACTGCGACATGGCCTTTGTCACCAGTGGAGAACTGGTGCGACACAGACGCTACAAGCACACCCACGAGAAACCCTTCAAGTGCTCCATGTGTGACTATGCCAGCGTGGAGGTTGGTCTGGGAGCATTACCTTTTGAAAATTGTTTGCAAAAGGATTTTCTATATTGCATCTGAATTGTTGAACTAAGTTGAGGCATAAACTTGATATATTGCAGGTTAGTAAGTTGAAGCGCCACATTCGCTCCCACACCGGAGAGCGTCCGTTCCAATGCAGCTTGTGCAGCTATGCCAGCAGAGACACCTATAAGCTTAAGAGACATATGAGGACCCACTCAGGTCAGCAGCACAGACTCACAGTCACCACTCCGCTTATTATTATTATTATTTATTATTATTTTACTATTATTATAAAATATTTTGCATTTGACACTGTTTCTTGTTGTCTTTTCTGCAGGAGAGAAGCCCTATGAGTGCTACATCTGTCATGCACGATTCACCCAGAGTGGCACCATGAAAATGCACATTCTGCAGAAGCACACAGAGAATGTGGCGAAGTTTCACTGCCCCCATTGTGACACAGTTATTGCCCGCAAGAGTGATCTCGGTAAGGCCCTCTGCTGTTATCTTGATCATTTAGCATTTGTGGCTTTTGCCGGTTGAGTATTGAGGTTACTTTTTCAAACTCTTACAGTAAGTTGCATAATTTTGTAACTTAGGTTTGTTGTGTTGAAGTTTACATGTTTTCTGCATGCCCTGCAGGTGTGCATCTCCGTAAGCAGCATTCCTACATTGAGCAGGGCAGGAAGTGCCGTTACTGTGATGCAGTTTTCCATGAGCGCTATGCTCTCATCCAGCATCAGAAGTCCCACAAAAACGAGAAACGATTCAAGTGCGACCAATGTGACTACGCTTGCCGTCAGGTCAGACAGACTATTAAAGTTATTTTTAAATAAACTTGCTTGCATGTTGAAAGTATGTCAAAACAAAACTTTAATAATTCAGTTTTGTGTCCTCTTTGTTCACAGGAGCGTCACATGGTCATGCACAAGCGCACTCATACTGGAGAGAAGCCATACGCATGCAGCCAATGTGAGAAAACCTTCCGGCAGAAACAGCTCCTGGACATGCACTTCCGGCGTTACCATGACCCCAACTTTGTACCCACCTCCTTTGTATGCACCAAATGCGGCAAGACCTTCACTCGCAGGGTATGATGATCTATTGAAGTAGGTTAGACATGTTTGAATGTGCGACTGGATACAGTGAACAGTGTTTAATGAAGTGTATATGTTTGGATCTGACAGAATACCATGGCCAGGCATGCTGAAAACTGCACTGGTATAGATTCTGGTGATGGAGAAAATGGAGCTCCACCCAAAAGAGGCCGTGGGGGCAGAAAGAGGAAGATGCGCTCTAGAAAGGATGATGATGATGAAGATGACAGTGGTGAGTGGCTTGGTTCTAGTTGTATTATTATGCTTTGGTTTAATACTTGGTTGAAGTCAGAAGTTTACATACACTTGGGTTTAAGTCATTAAAACTCATTTTTTAACCATTTAGCAGATTTCATATTAGCAAACTATAGTTTTGGCAAGTTGTTTAGGACATCTACTTTGTGCATGACACAAGTAATTTTTCCAACAATTGTTTACAGACAGATTGTTTCACTTTTAATTGACTAACACAATTCCAGTGGGTCAGAAGTTTACATACACTGAGTTAACTGTGCCATTAAGCAGCTTGGAAAATTCCAGCAAATTATGTCAAGCCTTTAGACAATTAGCCAATTAGCTTCTGATAGGATAATTGGAGGTGTACCTGTGGATGTATTTTAAGGCCTACCTTCAAACTCAGTGCCTCTTTGCTTGACATCATGGGGAAATCAGCAAAGACCTCAGAAACAAAATCGTGAACCTCCACAAGTCTGGTTCATCCTTGGGAGCAATTTCCAAATGCCTGAAGGTACCACATTCATCTGTACAAACAATAGTACGCAAGTATGAACACCATGGGACCATGCAGCCATCATACCGCTCGGGAAGGAGACGCATTCTGTCTCCTAGAGATGAACGTAGTTTGGTGCGAAAAGTGCAACTCAACCCCAGAACCACAGCAAAGGACCTTGTGAAGATGCTGGAGGAAACAGGTAGACAAGTATCTATATCCACAGTAAAACAAGACCTATATTGACATAACCTGAAAGGCTGCTCAGCAAGGAAGAAGCCAATGCTCCAAAATCACCATAAAAAAGCCAGACTACAGTTTGCGAGTGCACATGGGGACAAAGGTCTTACTTCTGGGAGAAATGTCCTCTGGTCTGATGAAACAAGAATTGAACTTTTTGGCCATAATGACCATCATTATGTTTGGAGGAAAAGGGTGAGGCTTGCAAGCCGAAGAACACCATCCCAACCATGAAGCATGGGGGTGGTATCATCATGTTGTGGGGGATGCTTTGCTGCAGGAGGGACTGGTGCACTTCACAAAATAGATGGCATCATGTGGAAGGAAAATTATGTAGATATATTGAAGCAACATCTCGTGACATCAGCCAGGAAGTTAAATCTCGGTTGCAAATGGGTCTTCCAAATGGACAATGACCCCAAGCATACCTCAAGTTGTGGCAAAATGGCTTAAGGACAACAAAGTCAAGGTGTTGGAGTGGACATCACAAAGCCCTGACCTCAATCTGATAGAAAATTTGTGGGCAGAACTGAAAAAGCGTGTGCGAGCAAGGAGGCCTATAAACCTGACTCAGTTACACCAGTTCTGTCTGAAGCAATGGGCCAAAATTCCAGCAACGTATTTTGAGAAGCTTGTGGAAGGCTACCCAAAATGTTTGACCCAAGTTAACCAATTTAAAGGCAGTGCTACCAAATACAATCAAAGTGTATGTAAACTTCTGACCCACTGAGAATGTGATGAAAGGAATAAAAGCTGAAATAAATAATTCTCTCTACTATTATTCTGACATTTCACATTCTTAAAATAAAAAGTGATCCTAACTGACCTAAGACGGGGAAAGTTTTCTATTCTTAAATGTCAGGAATTGTGGAAAACTGAGTTTAAGTATATTTGGCTAAGGTGTATGTAAATTTCTGACTTCAGCTGTAACTGGAAATTAAACTTATTGATAAGAACTTGATTATTTGAACTAGAGGTCAACCAATATCTGTTTTACAGATTAATCGGTTCATACAGTTGCGTTTTGTAGCTATCGGAAATCAGGGGGAGGTAGCTTCTGATTAGTTTATTTTTTTTAATTCCTCTGTGGCTGGTGCTGGAGGGTTCTGCTGTTGCAACTCCTTGTTTCTACAGTACAAGGCTGTGCAGAGAGAGACTAACACTTTAGATGTGAATTTAAAACATTGTCAGAGAAAAGGCAAGATGTGTGTGTGTGTGTGTGTGTGTGTGTGTGTGTGTGTGTGTGTGTGTGTGTGTGTGTGTGTGTGTTATTATATATATATATATATATATATATATATATATATATATATGAGAGAGAGAGAGAGAGAGAGAGAGAGAACACTTTTATTACAGATAGTCATGGTATAATAAATAAGTGAGGACAACCAACATTTTATAGAATGTAGTTTGATAATTCATTTGTTTATAACTAATTGCTGCTCTGGAGAACTGCATTGCCGAGATGCTTACATTAGCTGTTCGAATGGTTAGAACAACATTAGAAAGTTACAGATGGGAATTGCTTACATTTCATCTTAATTCGCAATTTTGAATAAATAAACTCAGCAAAAAAAGAAATGCCCTCTCATGTTCAACTGCTTTTATTTTCAGCAGAATTAACATGTGTAAATATTTGTATGAACATAAAAAGATTCAACAACTAAGACATAAACTGAACAAGTTTCACAGACATGTGACTAACACAAATGGAATAATGTGTCCCTGAACAAAGGGGGGGCGGGGGAATCAAAAGTAACAGTCAGTACCTGGTGTTTACAAGGCACTTGCAATTTCCCAGACATTTCTGGGGGAAATGGCCCTAGCCCTCACCCTCCGATCCAACAGGTCCCAGACGTGCTCAATGGGATTGAGATCCGGGCTCTTCGCTGGCCACGACAGAACACTGACATTCCTGTCTTGCAGGAAGTCACACACAGAACGAGCAGTATGGCTGGTGGCATTGTCATGCTGGAGGGTCATGTTAGGATGAGCCTGCTGGAAGGGTACCACATGAGGGAGGAGGATGTCTTCCCTGTAATGCACAGCATTGAGATTGCCTGCAATGACAACAAGCTCAGTTTAATGATGCTGTGACACACCGCCCCAGACCATGACGGACCATCCACCTCCAAATCGATCCCGCTCCAAAGTACAGCCCTCGGTGTAACATTAATTCCTTACTATAAACGTGAGTCCGACCATCACCTCTAGTGAGAGAAAACAGCTACTTGTCAGTGAAGAGCACTTTTTGCCAGTCCTATCTGGTCCAGTGAAGGTGGGTTTGTGCCCATAAACGACGTTGTTGCCGGTGATGTCTGGTAAGGACCTGCCTTACAACAGGCCTACAAGCCCTCAGTCCAGCCTCTCTCAGCCTAATGCGGACAGTCTGAGCACTGATGGAGGGATTGTGCATTCCTGGTGTAACTCGGGCAGTTGTTGTTGCCATCCTGTACCTGTCCCGCAGGTGTGATATTCGGATGTACTGATCCTGTGCAGGTGTTGTTACGCGTGGTCTGCCACTGCGAGGACGATCAGCTGTCCTTCCTGTCTCCCTGTAGCATTGTCTTAGGCGTCTCACAGTAAGGACATTGCAATTTAATGCCCTGGCCACATCTTCAGTCCTCATGCCTCCATGCAGCATGCCTAAGGCACGTTCAGGCAGATGAGCAGGGACACTGGGCATCTTTCTTTTGGTGTTTTTCAGAGTCAGTAGAAAGGTCTCTTTAGTGTCCTAAGTGTTTATAACTGTGACCTTAATTGCCTACCGTCTGTAAGCAGTTAGTGTCTTAACGACCGTTCCACAGGTGCATGTTCATTAATTGTTTGATTCATTGAGCAATCATGGAAATCATTGTTTAAACCCTTTACAATAAAGATCTGTAAAGTTATTTGTATTTTTACAAAATTATCTTTAAAATACAGTGTCCTGAAAAAGGGACGTTTCATTTTTTTTTGCTGAGTTTATAAATGTTACTTACGAATTCATGCAGATCTGAGTTTTTATTTTCAGGCGGTTGAGAGGCGTCCAATTTGTTACAGATTATGTTCAGATTATAAACCTGAGCACTCCGAAGAGGTTTGGTTGCCAAGTAGATAAATAAGTTGATCATCTGTTTTAAATAATAATTTCATGTTAATGCCAACCTTATGTGAAAATGCTGCATTCATTTTTGCTTTTGCTTGGCCGATCGCTTTCTTCAGAGGACAAAGCGCAAGAACGGTACATTGCATGAATGCAGGCGCATAGGAACAGCCCGTTTGCCTTCATTATTTTTTTATTATTATTTTGCCTATGAACTACAAGACCTGTAATATGTTTTATTAATATTTTCAGTAATTTCAGGTGGCAAACACTTTGTAGAAGGTACCAGTGTCGAGTACTTTATTGAAGTATTGCCAGGGAAAGAACAATGTGAAATCGCTTACAAAATAATCCGCATGGGGGCATGTTAGTTTTGTTATAAAGCAATATTTTTACATTGAATGGTAAGTTTTCATTCATATTATAGGTTTTAAGTACTATTGACTGATTAAGCGGCCATCGGCCTGTTTTCCCACGTTAGTTAATGGTTTTTGCAAAACCCTTGGTCGACCTCTAATCTGAAGTTGTTCCAAACCTGTATGATCTATCTTCGGTTGAACGCAAAAGGAGATGTTAAGCAGAATATTAATGTCTTGCAGCCTCTGTCATTATTAGGGTTGCGCGGTATACCAGTTATAATGAAATTTCACGATACCTAAACATTTGAAACCGTATATCATCTTGTTCATTTCAGTACCATATTAAAGTATGCTGCCATTAGCAAAATGTAATGTAATGTGAGTTGAGATGAAATCAAAGACCATTTGAAAATAATAATAAATAAAATAAATCTAGATATGGGCAAGTGTGATCATTAAACAGCAGAAGGATGTCATTTAATTAAATGAAATACGTTCACATGCGCTGCACCACAGAATGAATGAGAGGTGCCTCTATGCTGTCATCTCCACACACAAGCAGGCGCACACACAAGCAGGCGCGCACACAAACGCAGCACACAAATGCAACACACTACTAATGCTTCATTTTCATGCAGTGTGTCCAGTAGTATCCATCTGCAGAACAGTGTGTTTAGTGTATAATTGGCTGTGAACTCTCAAATGACCACTTTCACCATTGCAGCTTGGAGATTTCAGTTCAGGAGTTGCAAGAAGTTTGATATAACGAACGCTTTACAAACAGGAAGAACAATGTCTTTCAAAATAAAATTCCTGCGGAAAAGAGCTCTATTCAACCAGCTGCGTGAAATTGAAGACATTACGATAGAAAAATATTACTGCTGTATAAAAGTGTAATATTCAAATTAGTCATAATACTCCATAATATATAATAATAATATAATATTAAATGGTTATATTATTAATATTATTATCTGTAAGCAATATCACAAAAGCAAGTGTACTGAATATCAGCATGTTGTGATTCAGCCATGGCAGCCTTTTGCCTCAGGTAATCAGATTGTTTTCATTTAATGTTTAATACTGTAAAGAACTATTGTGCATCTTTTTTGTTTTTTACCAAAAATATGTGTAGTATTATTGTTGAAATATTATTGGCTCTATATTGTTGAAAATTATTATTTTTCATTTGATTAAATGTTTTATTAAACACTATTTGATATAACATTTAATTAAAACATTTAACATGGAATCCAGAAAAAAAAAAAGGCACAAGTATCTATAAGACTTTATGCAGTTCTTTTAGTCAAGTAGTTTTCTGTGTAATTTCATCAAATTTGTGTTTTTTTTTATTTTTTATTATTTTTTTTTTATTTTTATTTGTTGCCTAAGTATCGAGTTGGTATCAGGGCTGGTATCATACCGAAGCCAAAATTTTGATATCGGATAGGGATGGGCATTTTGGTCATTTTGTCTACTCGAGTACTCTGAAGTAAATGCATAATATTTTGTTATTATGTGAAGACTCGCTGGTCAATTCAATGAAACAATGCTCAGAACCTGCATCTCTGTTCTTCCTTCAGGTTACCGAAATAAGCTTAGTAAATTCGCACAACTGTTTCTGAACCTTGTATCTACAAACCGTGGTTTCCGTGATGCCATAATCATCGTGTTTTTAAAACACGGTGTTAAATTGAAAATACCCTGCGTTCTGTTACATTCAGCTGTGCTCCATCTAGATGTTTGGACTTATAACTTGTGCGGAAATCTTCAGCTCTGATTTAGCTGAGATGCAGGTGTGTCACGCAAACATGTCGGCACTGAGGGAGGTTTACAGTCAATGATAAACCTTCACTTTTATTAAATAATATACATTTAATGAGTCAAAGGTTCTATGTATATGATGATAAAACCTGTTGAGACAGATTTCCAAAACACGGTGGATTAAACTTTCTTTTGGTTATCATAAACCTGTAGAACAAACGTTAGCATTGCAGCATCATTTATCAGTTTGTTTGCTATGGGACGTCTCTTTTGACAGTCAAGGTACTGCTGAAAATGACAACGTAATCAATCTAAAAAAATAAGGCCCCTCTTTGATATGTAGTGTATAGTTGTAAGGTAGTTGTCACTGAATTTCAAAATCAATGAAATGTCAAGCATTTTAATTTTCGATCATTGCTGTCACTTCCGAGTACTCAGGTACTCGTGCCCATCCCTAGTATCGGAGCAAACCTAGTCACTATTCACTTTCATTTTGTGTGGGGAAAAAAGAACCAATGAAAGTGAATGGTGACTGAGACTAATATTCTGCCTGAGATCTCCTTTTATAATCCACGGAAGAAAGATGTCATATGGTTTGGCACAATACAAAGGTGATGAAATGAAGGAACATTTTTGTTTTGGGATGAATTATCCCTTTAACATGTGTTGGCAGTATGGTTTGGATTGTATCTGAATAATTTATAATGATAAAGAATAGTGTATTAAGTGGCACCTACAGTTGCTCTGAATGTCTTTTATAAAAGTTTAACACTGACCTTAATGTCTCAGATGAGCATGGAGAGCCTGATTTGGATGATATTGATGAAGAGGATGAGGACGATGAGGAGCATCTTGAAGAACAACATATTATGGTAGAACAGGCTCCACCCAGCATTCCCATCCCTGCTCTAGTTGAGCCTCCTGTAAAGAGGAAACGTGGCAGACCCCCCAAGAATGCACCCAAGGCCTCTCCTACCAAGCCTGCTGCCAAAACCATTGCAGGTAATGCATGCACTGCTGCATAATAAGAGAAACCATTCAGATGCATCAGCACAACTGAGACTCTCTACTGTGACTGCATAAAGTGTACTTTGGAAAAGCTTTTTTTTTTTTTTTAACAAAGTCAGTCCTGAATTAGTCAATTATTAATCGCTAAATCTTTTATGGTATTTAAAGAAAAATTATTGCCATGGAAGCAGGCATTGCTTTAAATCACATACAAACAACCATCAAAAAGTGTTTCACTGGGTTGAAGTAAAATGCTTTCTCTGTTTCTCCTAGAAACTGCTGCAATTATTCAGGTGGAGGATGAAAGCACAGGGGCTATTGAGAACATCATAGTGAAGAAGGAACCAGAGGGCTCTGATGCAGCTGCAGCCCAGCCAGTGGTGGTGTCGGAGGTGGAGGCAATTGAGGCGGAAATAGAAACAGTGCAGATAGCTGTCCCTGAAGCTGCACCTAATGGCGACCTTACTCCTGAAATGATCCTTAGCATGATGGACCGGTGATCTGTGGATGTGTATACACATCTTGCATAAATATATCCCCTTACATGTCCCTATACACATGCTCACTTTTCTCTCTTCACTTCCTTATAGACCACACCTCTTCATTTCTTGTGTTCTCATTTTAGTCCTCAAAGTCTTTCATCATATTTCATAAAACTTCATATTCAAATTTCTATTGTCCATAAAACCAAGTTTTTAACTTCCCAGAATAACATTTTGTCTTTTGAAAATATTTAGACTCATGAGGATCACAAAACCATGCATGGGTTTCTTCTTCCTCTCTATTATAGCAGTAGCTCATCTGATGAGTTCTTGCTGTCTGTACCGTGTACACGGAGAGGACTGCACAGTATCTGACTAAACGTGGTCTACTACATGCATCTAGATGTCTTTTTCCAGATAACCTGCTGTGTTCTTTTGATCTTTTAAATCTGACATTACTATGGCAATATTGAGAAACTCATTTTGTGCCTGGTCGAGCCTTGATATCTAGAATCACTGTCACTGCTGTAGAAATAGGCGTTTTATTTTCTTTTTTTTTTTTTTTTTTTTTTTTACCCCATTTGTCCGAGAAAGTCCTCTCAATGTTTGACATTTATGATCACTTATTATTAGCTGTTTGTTCCGCTTGTGTTCTTTCACTGGTCACAGTAGATGATGTTAGAGAGAGTAAAAATGTAGCCATCTGATTGTCACGCCAGGGACAATGATATCCATCCGTTCACATGTTTAAAAAACCTGCGGTTGAAAAAAAGTTGTACAAAAAATCTTGGCTAGTCTTGCTTGTAAATAATTTTTATTTTGTTTTATTATGAACATTTTAATCTTTTTCTAGTGAATTGATGACCTTGAATGCTAGGGCAATGGCTTATAACAGTAGTTGTTCAGAAACATGCCACTGAAGGCTTTCAAATTACTTGTGTGCGAAATATAAAAGCCAGAAGAATCATGTAAGCTGCATAACCTCTTGTCTTTCTGTCCTTCTGTAGCTTGAATCGTTGCATTTGAGTCCAACTCGCGTGTTGGGGAGGGAATGCATAATATTGCACCTAAACTTTTTACCTCCCATTACTTTTAAAGGCAACAAAAGAATGAGCTTAAATATTGATCCTTTGAAAAAATATAGGCTTCCATGGAGCTTTTGTTTTGGCTTTGTGTAAAGGAGGAAAAGGGACAGAATTGGGGACATACAACAATGTGCACATCTCAAATCACCTGAGTCTTGTTTTGATGTGGTCATGTTCCCTATAAATCACCCCTAATCTTGAACTGTATGTGACCTGAAATTTATCGGAGTTTGATCATATTTAATGGGATACTGAAAAGAGACTTAAAAAAAAAAGGTGTCTTGCAGTTTACAATAGGTTTTTCAGACCACGTCTGATTGAAGTAGTTTAATATGGGTGTTTGTGGAAGCTATTTTGATACGAACCATTTCTAGAAGGGGAAGCTTGGATGGAACATTTGTAAAAAAGTTGTCAATTGTGCAAAAGAGCAATGTCCTTATTTCTGATCATTTTGTTTTTCTGATTCAGAATGGTTTTCTCCAACAAGTAATTGCATTTAAATTGCTTTCTTATTTTTATGCTCTTAAAAATCTAGGTTACTGCTTTTTTTTTTCTTTTCTTTTTTTTCCTTTTTTTTTTTTTTTAACCTAGCTGTACTGTGTGAATTTTACAATGGTCAGAAAATCAACCTTATAAAGACATTTATTATGACTCAGTGGGGCATAGAGGGCATATGAGGCAAGATGGTGTGGAGAATGTATTGCTGTACAGCTAATAAAAAAATATTGTCCTATTTCAGTGTTTGTCCTCCTTTCCAATTGAGTTATCTCTTTAATAGCTAAATCATTTTCTACATCAAGTTGTTAATTTGGTACAAGGGGGAAAAAAGATGAATCCTGCATAGTAATTTAAGCAACAAGGTACAAGAGGCCGTGCTGTTTTGTGAATATTGTCACAGCAGAAGGGCGTTGTTCTACAATGTGGCACAGTCTTGAGTTTACCACATGATAAAAATATTAAGGACACAAATGTTCATTAAAACTTTATTTTTTAAATTAAAATCATTAAATGTCATCCTTCCGCTAGAAGAAATGGTAGTGTTGGAGTCCACCTTATTCAAGTCTGAGTTTTTAAACAATCGAGTCCAAAAGGGGCCGAGTCAGACTCAAGACCGAGTCCATAACAGTCTGAGTCGAGTCCAAATGAATATGTTCAAGAACCTGAATTAAAATTCTAATTGTAAACTCATCAATATTTTAAGCTTATTTTAACCTTCACAACTAAGAAAAACAATTTGTCAATATAAATGCAAAAAAACAACAAATTACTAGTATCCTGCTGAACAAATTTCAAAATGGTTTCGGAATGAACACGTACACCGAACAGCCACAACATTAAAACCACCTGCCTAATATTGTGTATGTCACCCTCATGTTGCCAAAACAGCATCAACCCGCATCTCAGAATAGCATTCCGAGATGATATTCTTCTCACCACAATTGCAGAGTGCGGTTATCGGAGTGACAAAGCCTACGGTTAGTTCGAACCAGTCTGGCCATTATCTTTTGACCTCTCTCAAGGCATTTCCATCCATAGAACTGCCACTCACTGGACGTTTTTTGTTTTTGGCACCATTCTGAGTAAATTCTAGAGACTTGTACATGAAAATCCCAGGAGACCAGCAGTTACAGAAATACTCAAACCAGCCCATCTGGCACAAACAATCATGCCACGGTCCAAATAACTGAGATCATATTTTTCCCCATTCTGATGGTTGATATGAACATACACTGAAGCTCCTGACCCGTATCTGCATGATTTTATACACTGCACTGCTGCCACAAGATTGGCTGAGTAGATAATCGCATGGATGATTGTTGGTGCCAGATGGGCTGGTTTGAGTATTTCTGTAACTGCTGATCTCCTGGGATTTTCACGCATAACAGTCTCTAAAATTTACTCAGAATGGTGTCAAAAACAAAAAACATCCAGTGAGCGGCAGTTCTGTGGATGGAAATGCCTTTGTTGATGAGAACAGACAAAGTCTACGGTAACTCAGATCACCGCTCTGTACAATTGTGGTGAGAAGAATAGTATCTCAGAATGTTATTCTGCGATGCGGATTGGCGCTGTTTTGGCAGGCATGAGGGGGACCTACACAATATTAGGTAGGTGTTTTTTTTTACCCTCTCTCTCCACTGTCCCTCCCCGAGAGCCCTCCAAAAACACCAGATATTTGCCCCATTTCCCCACAAACAAGTCTAAATTCCCCAGTCTTCTGGGTGACCCTTCTTCAAAAACTGCCACCCTGCCCATCTCCGAACACCACTCCTGAAATGGGGGCGCTCCAGCCGACTTCCATCCCCTTAAAACTATCTGTCTGGCGATCATGACGCTAGTTAGGACCCAGTTTTTTATGTGCTTATTCTCTATATTGATGACCAGGGCAAAATAAAATTTTAGTGTCCAATACCTCACGTAAAACTCTGAATCTTCAACAAAATTTATTGGATCTTAGCACACCCCCAAAAGACAAGGGTTGTGTCTCCATCTTCTGATTGACATTGCCAGCAGGTGGGCGTGTCTTTAAGACCAAGCCTATACAATCTAGAGGGGGTCCAATAGAATCAATGTAAAATCTTGAATTGCGTAAGGTGCACCCTTGCATCTCTAGATGCAGACTTGATGTTTTTTAGAATCCTAGCCCACACTCCCTCCTCCAATACCAAGTTTAAATCTTTCTCCCATTCTCTCTTGATAGAAGTTAAAGCTCCGTCCCCCAGACTCTGAATTAGCAGGGAGTAATACAGTGATGCCTCGTAACCTTTTCCAAAAGCAGTAATCACCACTTCCAGAGTATCTGACGCTTTAGGGGGGTTTAAACTACTCCCAAAAACAGTACAGAGCAGGTGGCGCAGCTGTAAATACTTATAGAACTGAGATCTGGGAATCCCAAAATGTTGAACCAAATTTTCAAAGGATCTCAACACTCCACTCTCATATAGGTCACCAAGTGTAGTAACCCCCCCTCACAATCCACTCTGACCAGCAAAAAGGGGACTTAGTAATACATAATTTGAAGTTCAGCCATATGCTCGAGGCAACATATAAATAAATGTCTGAATTAAACACTCTGGACACTTTTGTCCTTACCGAGTGCAAATGTGAGATAACGGGGTGTAACTTAACTTCTCTGGTTAGTTTGATAGAAAGGCTTAGCAATGGTGAAATAGGAGCAAGAACGTCCTGTTCGGTATGAAACCAGGGAGGGGCTCTCTCAGGTGGAAGCGACCAATGAGCCAAATGTACGAGACCGGATGCATCATCATAAAACAAAATCTTGGGTAGGCCTAGCCCACCTTTGTCAATCGGCTTATGTAACTTATTGAAATGTAATCTGGGACGCTTACCATTCCAAATGAAGGACCTTGCTATGCTATCAAATTGCTTGAAATAAGAGGGGGACATCTACAGGGAAAGACTGCAGCAGGTAGTTAAATTTTGGAATGCAATTCTTTTTTATATCATTAACCTTCCCAATCATAGATAAATGTAATGAAGCCCACCTGCCCACATTGCTCGAAAAGCTTTTTATTAAGGGGTCAAAATTAACTCTAACTAAATCAGACAAATTTGCTGGGAATAAAATGCCCAAATACTTCATACCCTGTTTGGGCCACTACAAGGCGCCCAGCTGAAAACCTGTTACTGGGCAGTACGATGTCAGAGGCAAAGCTTTGGATTTAGACCAATTGACTCTGTATCCTGAAAATATAGAAAAGGAATTAATAATTCTGTGGAGGCAAGACATAGATCTAGTGGGGTCGGAGACAAATAATAAACTATCATTTGCGTAAAGCAAAAGCTTATGCGCCATACCTCCCACCACCACCCTTGAAAATCATCTTCCTTATCGCAGCTGCTAATGGTTCCAGGGCAAGACAGAACAATAATGGGGAAAGAAGGCAACCCTGCCAGGTCCCCCTATCCAGAGTAAAATAATCTGAAATTAATCCATTGGTTTGTACCGCCGCTACCGGGTGTCTATAAAGTAACTTAATCCATCCAATAAAACTATTCCCGAACCCATATATTTCCAAAATCGTAAAAAGATAATCCCATTCTACCATATCAAATGCCTTTTCGGTGTCAAGTGAGATGGCAGCGACTGGAGTCTGATCATTCACCACTGACCACATGATATAGATGAAACGCCTAATGTTATCAGAAGAGCTGCAGCCCCGAATAAACTCCACCTGATCTATATGTATAAGAGATGTCATAACTTAATCAGTTAGCCAGACTTTTTGACAATATTTTAACATCTAGCTGGATCAGGGATATTGGACGGTAACTCTTACACTTGCTTGGATCTTTGTCTTTTTAAGTATCAGACTGATCCGTGCTTGTGTCATGGTTGGCAGAAGCTTTCCATTCTTTAATGATTCCGTATAAACTTCTAGCAAATGTGGAGCCAGTTCTGTAGCATAAGATCTAAAAAATTCAGCGGCAAAGCCATCTGGCCCCGGAGCCTTGCCTATAGGCAAGGCCTTAATTACCTCGCCAAGCTCTTCCAAGGCTATCTCAGAATCAAGAGAATTTTTTTGCTCAGTTGTCAGTTTAGGGAGTTCTAATGGTTCCACAAAGTTTCTAATATCTTCATCAGTAGATGAAGATGTGGAACTATAAAGATCAAGATAGAATTCTTTAAAAGCATTATTAATATCAATGGCTGAGGTAAAAATTTCACAGCCAGCGACTCTCTCTGCTTTATATATCTATCCAAAAGCTTCCCTGCTTTGTCCCCAACTCAAAATATGACTGTCTTACCCTGAATAGCCAAAACTCCACATTCCGTGACAAAATAGTATTATATCTGTATTTCAATCGAGTTAATTCTCTGAGGCCATCAGACGACATTCGGCACGTCAGCTCTGCCTCTGCACTTTTAACATTTCCTTCCAACTCTACGAGTTCTCGTGCTTTGGACTTTTTGATGAATGAGTCATACTGTATGATCCGACCCTAAGAACTGCTTTAAATACCTCCCAAGCCACGCCCACGGAGGATACTGAGGACTAGTTGGTCTCCATATACACATTAATTTCAGCCTTTAACATTTGTTGGAATTCAGGATTTTGCAAAAGGGATACATTAAAGCGCCAACTGTATGATTTTTTTTCTCCGTATGTGGCAACACCTCTAAACACACCAGGGCGTGATCTGAGACTAAGATGTTTCCAATTGAGCAATCCACAACAGATGAAATGAGGGACTTAAATATAAAAATAAATCTTTTGGTCTGATGAAAAAAAATGTATAGTTCCTACCAGATGGGTTTAAAAGTCTCCAAATATCTGTAAGACCAAGATTTTTACACATCCTGTGAAGTGTCACTGTTGCTCTAGGGGGCTTACAGATTTTGCTTCACTATGATCAATGACTGAGTCCATCAATAAATTAAGGTCTCCTCCCAATATTATATCATGTGGGGTGCCAGCGGCTTGCAACATCCCTTCAAGATCTATAAAAAAGCCCTGATCATCAACGTTTGGTGCGTAAATATTAGCCAAAATCAGCCTTTGCCCCTGAATTTCTGCTAAAACAATAATGTTAAATCCTCCTAATTTATCATTAATCTGTTTGAGACATTTGAATTGTAGATGTTTACTTATCAATGTAATGACTCCCCTGCTCTTACTTGAGCCAGCACTAAAGAAAAGATGTCCACCCCATATCTTCCCAAATATTTCAGTTTCCTGCGGGGAAAGATGCATTTCTTGAAGAAACACTATATCATATTTCTTACATTTAAGAAAAGAAATAACCTTCCTTCTTTTTATGGGGTGCCCCAACCCATTCACATTCCACGTGGAGAGAGACAATCCACTCATATTAACATCTGACATTTTGACATATTAGAAAAAATAGATTGTGTGTCAAAAACAAGATTATAAAGACCACATTCCAACATTAGTGCAACAATCAATCCCCGAACTTCCCCCCGAAACAAACAAACAGAAAAAATAAAAACATGCGCATTAACCCCGTGCACAACAGCGCCAACTGGCGTCCATCCCTCTAAACACAAACAGTCCATGTACGCCTACGAGAGAACCCGCGACAACTTTGCCGTCGTATTGCTCAAGTCCGGTGCTTCTGTACAAATTTTGTGAGACAGAATTACAGAACAGAAAATAATCTATAAAACAAACTCCAGCCAATCGGCGGGATAAACACAAAGACGTGTAGATTCATCCACAACTGTTCCGAAGGTGTGTTCTTCCACAAAACAAACTTCGGCCGCTAGGCAGAACTAGCACAAAAAGAAACAAAAAAGGTGCCCAGTTTCCTCGGACAGTCAAGTGAATGTTCAGATAGTCAGGTCCACTCGGCTGTTACATGAGTGCAAAAAAATGCCCTAATCACTCCAATGTTTTGCAAGAAATATTCCACAGAACAAACTCCAACCAATAGGAGGCATAAGCACAAAGAACGTGCAGATTTATCCACAAACTGTCCCGAAGGAGTGTTACTCCACAAAACATACTCCAACCGCTAGGCGGAACCAGCACAAAAAGGAACAAAGAAGGTGCTCAGTTCCTTGGACGGTCAAGTGAATGTTCAGAGAGTCAGGTCCACTTAGCTGTATAGACAGTATCACACAATAACTTACTCATTCCATTGACTTTATGAAGGACATCGCCTGCTGTGGGCATGTGAATGTTTTACAGCCATCCTTAGTATCTATTCTCAATTTGGCCAGGAACATCAGTGCAAAAGCGACCTTCTGTTGATGTAAGAGTTTCTTGCATTCCTTGAATTGCATTCCGCTTCTCTCTTGTCGAATTTGCAAAGTCTGGGAACAAGAAAATGCTGTGGTTCTTCCAAGAAAGCCTTCCTTTACTCCTTGCCTCGCGTAACACAAGATCTTTATCGGATGATCTCAGAAATTTGGCCAGAATTGATCGAGGCCTTTCTCCCTCAGCGGATCTCCAAGCCGGAACCCTGTGAGCTCACTCGATTTCCAGCTTATGGCCTGTTATGTCGAGCAGACTCGGAAAGAGCCCATCTAGGAATTTCACCATATCTCGGCCTTCTTTGTTCTCAGGAATTCCAACAATTCGGACATTGTTTCGCTGGCTACGATTCTCTAAATCATCCAACTTTTCCCAAATGCGTTCCAAGTCTGTCTTGGTTGCTAGCAGATTAGCAGCTAATTCCCTCTCCGAAGACTCCAGATAACTGATCCGTTTCTTGACGTCCGACACTCTTGTAACCAACTCAGAGAATTTCGTCTCCATGGCAGTGATCGATCAACGTATTACAGCAAGAACCTCTAAGTCAGCAACGACCTTCGCCAGCATTGCCAACATGCTGGACAGTTGACGCTGAATCTTTCCCACCTCACCATCCAAACTGAGTCCCTGGTCTGTGGCCCTGTCTGGGGTATCAGCTTGAGCATGTAAGTGTCTTTTAATGTCTCCAGATCCCGAGGATTTTGAATTATTTGACATATTGTCTATATAAAACAGTTATGGAACAGGGTGTATAGAATTTCACCGGTTTATGACACAAAAAGTATTAAAAACAAGCAAAGTGCGCAGAGCTCACTGTTCACACGTTCGACCCTCGTATGGCACCACGCGACTCTCCCCAGGCAGGTGGTTTTAATGTTGTGGCTGATCGTATATGCTTTCGTTGTATGAAGACAAAACTGTCCTTCAACACACTTATAGCGTTCTGTTGACATTTCCATTATTTGTTGCTTTTCCCCTCCACTCAAACATACACCAAAAAGTTATTTTATATAAAAGAGTTCTTTTTATTTTTAATTTTAATTTACTTTTTATTTCCACTTCATTTTCAAATTGTCCATTCAATTTAGTTTAGTTTTATCTAAAATTATGGGTGAAATACATTTAATGTGTTTAATACATTTAATAAATGATAATATTAAAACATTTAATAATGCCCATAATAATAATAATATGTTTTATTTATATAGCGCCTTTCCACAAGCTCAAGGACACTTTACACTCCATATACATTTAACAGGATAAAGTACATTAATATACATTTCAACAGAAGTTACAATCTCAGTTACAAAGGGGGAAATAAAACATCAATCAGTAATAGATAATGCGTTGAGAAAAGATGTGTTTTAAGCTGAGATTTAAAGATAGAAAATTAAATACAACAACATAAAATAAAAACAGAAAAGATCAGACGCCATTAAAAAAATTAAATGGTGGTGGTTCTCCTCTGGATCGCTCGTTTTGGCAGTTTTTACTTGCCGGCTGGAGACCAGAAATACAAAACAGGCAATTAGAATCATCATGGCGCCACCCAGTGGTTGCTCGGAAAAACTGAATAAAATTAAAAAATGGGTTTTAACAATAATTGTAATGTAAAACCATTTAAATCAAGCAGCAGCAGATTTTCTTTTATTTATTTATTTATTTATTTATTTATTTTTCAAAAACACTTTACCTACATAAAGGTATGTTATTTGCACCGTTTTATTCATTTTTATTCATGTTTCTTCTTTCTTTCAATTTGCCACAGTGTCAAGTGAACATCCACCAGAGAGAGATACTGAGTAAAAAAAAAGTAGCCTTTTAGCAAGTGGCAATTTTCTTTTCTATAGCATCTAGCCGTTAACAGACAACAAAATTGAGCGTTAAAACAACAGCGTTTCCTTTTATGTACATTCTTTGTTTGAAGCTGACACTAACCGCTACATATAACTGTGTGACAGCAGGTGTCCCTATTGTCATGTGCCCATGACTGACTGAAACTACACATTAACCTAATTTGCAAGCATTGGTAGGTTTGATTGCCATTGAATTGGTGTTGAAATGATTGTTCTATATATGAAACTGCCTCAGGATCTTTTTGCACATTTTGATGTGTCTGTTATAGGATGCTCTTCATCTAGTTCAGGTGTCACATCCTGTCTCAGACCTGTACTCTCAAACTCAAACTGTGGTTTTCCCCATGAGCATGAATCATAAAGCAGCAGGTTGTGTGTGTGTGTGTGTGTGTGTGTGTGTGTGTGTGTGTGTGTGTGTCACGAAAGCTTTGTGAGATTTGCCAGCTTTGGCCTGTCTTCACCCTGCTGACAGAGTGAGCAGACATCATGGCTGCGCAAACAGAAGTTCCCTTTTGTCTTAAAGGTATGATGCTCAGCAATTCTTTCAGAACATACTAATAAATGAAATACAAACTAATAACCTCACTTACTTGGATTGTATCTTATGTCTGTATCTTGTGAAACTGCTACTAAATACTCGTAGTATTACTGTTCCATCTGGCCAGTTTGAGATTCTTAATTGCTTAATAGAAAACGTTGTTGTTGTTTACATTTATGTTCAGATTATTCATTTATCTGCTGGTAGGTATGATGTGCTCGATAAATGGCTGTGTGTGCATGATTTACAGATGGCATAACTCAGTACCTGAAGCCACAAAGAGTTCAGTTCATGGGTTTGATGCATCTCAACCAGTACAAAGGGCGAGCAGAGAGCAGAATTTTGGTACGTCAGCCTCTCCTTCACACCATTATATATATATAAATACATGGAAACAAATGCCGTTTCACCAGGTCTGCAGTGCATATTACAGACAGGACAGTGCACACTTCATAGTAAAACTTGCATTCTCTGTTAAACACTGGAGTAATGAATAAATACTAAAAGGACAGAAATTGGTGGAGTACACATAGTTTACACTTCAGTTAGTAAAACTATGAAGGAACAAGAGTGGGAAGTCATTTAAGTGACCAAATGAGCAGTGCATTGCAGCCACATACGAATGTTTGTAGTTGTGATAGTGGTTCTGATCGTATTAGTAGTAAACCAAAGCAGTAGTGGTAAATCACTTTTATTGTAACATTACCATAAACACACAAGTGTAGTGGTGGGTGAAAGTTTTTGGTGCATGCTCCACAAACAGTGACAGCTATAGATTACACACTGCACAATATGCAGCTTATACACATTACATAATACATACAGATGAAGTCAGAAGTTTACATACACCTTAGCCAAATACATTTAAACTCAGTTTTTCACAAACATTCCCTGTCAGTTAGGATCACTACTTTATTTTAAGAATGTGAAATGTAAGAATAATAGTAGAGAGAATTATTTATTTCAGCTTTTATTTCTTTCCAGTGGGTCAGAAGTTTACATACAATTTGTTAGTGTTTGGTAGCATTGCCTTTAAATTGTTTAACTTGGGTCAAACGTTTTGGGTAGCTTTCCACAAGCTTCTCACAATACGCTGCTGGAATTTTGGCCCATTCCTCCAGACAGAACTGGTGAAACGGAGTCAGGTTTGTAGGCCTCCTTGCTCGCACACGCTTTTTCAGTTCTGCCCACAAATTGTCTATCAGATTGAGGTCAGGGCTTTGTGATGGCCACTCCAATACCTTGACTTTGTTGTCCTTAAGCCATTTTGCCACAACTTTGGAACTTTGTGGTCATTGTCCATTTGGAAGACCCATTTGCGACCGAGCTTTACTTCATAGCTGATATCTTGAGATGTTGCTTCAATATATACACATAATTTTCTTTCCTCATGATTCCATCTATTTTGTGAAGTACACCAGTCCCTCCTGCAGCAAAGCACCCCCACAACATGATGCTGCCTCCCCCATGCTTCACGGTTGGGATGGTGTTCTTCGGCTTGCAAGCTTCACCCTTTTTCCTCCAAACATAATGATGGTCATTATGGCCAAAAAGTTCAATTTTTGTTTCATCAGACCAGAGGAAATTTCTCCAAAAAGTAAGATCTTTGTCCCCATGTGCACTTGCAAACTGTAGTCTGGCTTTTTTTTGGTGGTTTTGGAGCAGTGGCTTCTTCCTTGCTGAGCAGCCTTTCAGGTTATGTCAATATAGGACTCGTTTTACTGTGGATATAGATACTTGTCTACCTGTTTCCTCCAGCATCTCCACAAGGTCCTTTGCTGTTGTTCTGGGATTGATTTGCACTTTTCGCACCAAACTACATTAATCTCTAGGAGACAGAATGCGTCTCCTTCCTGAGCTGTATGATGGCTGCGTGGTCCCATGGTGTTTATACTTGCGTACTATTGTTTGTACTGATGAACGTGGTACCTTCAGTTGTTTGGAAATTGTTCCCAAGGATGAACCAGACTCGTGGAGGTCCACAATTCTTTTTCTGAGGTCTTGGCTGATTTCTTTTATTTTTTCCCATGATATCAAGCAAAGAGGCACTGAGTTTGAAGGCAGGCCTTAAAATACATCCACAGGTACACCTCCAATTCAGTACACCTCCTATCAGAAGCTAATTGTCTAAAGGCTTGACGTAATTTTCTGGAATTTTCCAAGTTGCTTAAAGGCACAGTTAACTTAGTGTTTGTAAACTTCTGACCCACTGGAATTGTGATAGTCAATTAAAAGTGAAATTATCTGTCTGTAAAACAATTGTTGGAAAAATTACTCATGTCATGCACAAAGTAGTTGTCCTAAACGACTTGCCAAAACTATAGTTTGCTAATATTAAATATGTGGAGTGGTTAAACGTCTGACTTCAACTGTAATATACAACATACAATATTCACACTTTACTATGTGTCTAATGTGTATACTGAACAGTATTCCTATTGTTCTGTCTGTAAACTATATCTGTCATTGTACCACTGCACTGCAATTAGAGTAAGGTCAGTTGTTTTACTCTAATTTTACTCTTGATTGTGGTACTAAATGTTATTCCACACAGTATTAATAATCAGCACTCACAGTGGTGAAGGCTACTGCAGAGACCTGCTGGTGAAATGTGTATGACTCATGCTGTGCAGAGCATCAAGTTCTGTTTGCACAGTCAGCATTGAGGTAGAGTATTAAATTCTGAAACTGTTTATTCATCACTGAAGAGCTGCACCCTTTTCTCCATATAATGCATATACTGGACTGAATATGCCAACATTTTGTTATAAAACTGAGACCAAAAACAATATTTTCAAGCAGAAAAGGTTGAGTAACATTTGAAAGCCACAAACTTTGAAAAAAAATAAATAATTTAAGAGTACAACTGAAAGGCAGTATCTACCCTGTTGTTTTGATCTCTTTTTCTTCCAGCAGATGGAGCTAGACCCACAAAATATAACATATTTACATTGTATTCTGTTGTTGTTGTTTGTTTGGTTTTTGTGTGCTCTAACAGGTGATGTCTCAGTGGAGAGCTCATGTATTCTACAGCAAACTTCCAGTGAAGGTGAGAATCAGTATGTTTGTGTGTCAAATTAGCAAATTATCATTATACCTGAGGGGTGCCCCTATAATATTACAAATGTCTATGTTCAGTACCCCACTTTTTGGTTATTTGTTTTCAGATGCCACTTGGATTGATACTTTGTATATAATGCAATGAAATTCATACATTTTAAGTGTGGCTTAAAGGGATAGTTCACCCCAAAATTAAAATTCTCTCATCATTTACTCATTCTCATGCCATCCCAGATGTTTATGACTTTCTTTCTTCTGCAGAACACAAATGAAGATTTTTAATAGAATATTTCAGCTCTGTTAGTCCTCACAATGCAAGTGAATGGTGGCTAGAACTCAGCAGGTCCGAAAATCACATAAAGGCAGCATAAAAGTAATCTATATGACTCCAGTGGTCAAATCCATGTCTTTTGGACATGGATTTAAATTAAAAACGTGTTTAATCCATTTATTGTGCGCCTGACGTTTGATAAAGTTCTGAACAGGTGTCAGTGTTGTGTGCTTAATATAGACCCTAATTGTTATTTGACAGGTAGGGTGGTCATTTTTTAAGTCATGGTAGGAAGGATTCTTCTTATTTTTATTTTTTAATATGCCCTGTGGGCTAAGCCCCGGATGTCACTGAAGTCTAGCAACTCCCTTTGTCTGAGAGCCCAAATGCAGCAAATAACCTTGAGCAGTGCATTTACGCTGATGTGTCATGAAAATATGTGGCCGATTAAACAAACAGTAGATTGCCTGCAGCAGGGTCAGTAGGTCAGGTGCAGTATTAACTCAGTGCTGCTCAGTGCTCCTTAGTACTTCATATTTCCACTGAGTTAATTTGTTTCATATTCCTGCATAAAAAAAATATGGTTATGACTGACATTGTTTGCTCAAACAGCTTGATGTGATTACATAGCTGAGGGCTTTAGAAAAATCTGGTATAGTCTACACCTTTTAAGAGTTGATTGTATTGCATTCTTAAATCAATATACACTACCGGTCAAAAGTTTTGAAACACTTACTCATTCTTTATTATAATTTTTTTTCACATTTTAGAATAATAGTAAAGTCATCAAAACTATGGAATAACATAAATGGAACAATGGGAATTATGTTGTGACTAAACAAAATGCAAAATAAATCAAAATTGTGTTCTATTTTAGCATCTTCAAAGTAGTCACCCTTTGCCTAGAATTTGCAGACATGTACTCTTGACATTTTCTCAACCAGCTTCTTGAGGTATCACCCTGGGATGCTTTTTAAACAGTATTGAAGGAGTTCCCATCTATGTTGGGCAATTATTGGCTGCTTTTCTTTATTATTTGGTGCAAGTCATCAATTTCAAAAAAACTAATTTTATTATTAAATTGAAGTCTTATAATGAAATAAATCAATATGGTGGCACAATGATATTTTTGTCTACAAAACTAATTTCAAACATATAAGCATACGCCTTCAGATCATAAGATTTTTAAGATCATGAGAAACATTTCAGTCAAGTGTTTCAAAACTTTTGACCAGTAGTGTATATCTTGATTGGTAAAAGCTTTCCATGCTGAGTAATGCAATGCATTTAGATATTGAAAGTGTGTGACTCAATATTAGTTCCTGTGGAAAAAAAAGCACTTGTACCAAAGCTCAACTTCTGTGTTTGAGTTTCAATGAATGACCCAGCCTCCCTTACCCCCACCTTCGCTTCTTTTTAAAATTGTGAGTCACTATAACACTGTTTTCAGTGTTATTTGCTGCATATACATGTCAGAGTGTGTGCTGTTTACAACGGTCTCATCTCTTGCTGCAGGTGGAGAGCTCCTTCAGCTATCTGGAGATCTATGCCATCATCATTGAGAGTACTGAGCAGGTAAGAGCATTAGCATTGATGGTTTAGATATATAAAGTTGTTTATTACCCTGATATGTGGGTGTAACCAAATATTCAAGGTTGTGGGGGGGGGGGGGTTATAGAGTCTTTTATTGAAGAAACCCATATTCATCTACCACTATTCACTTTAAGCCTGGACAAGTTCATTTAACTTATACATTTAAATTTATGGAAACTGTGCCCTAAAAAAGTTAAATTTTCGAAGGTAAAAAATGTGCATTGACTCAACTTAACTTAAGTGTTTTTATCTTTCTGCTTTGACTCAAGTTACATTGATATAAAAATATAAATTTGTTCAACATAAAAAGTATTGTTGACACAACAGATAAAACAATTGACAAAACCGTTTGATTTAAATAATGTGGACTTAGCCTGTTTTGTTTAAATAACATAAATATAATTAATTAATCTTGTTTTTAGTACTGTTGTACTTTTAACCGTATACTTTATTAAAATAAACAGTTCAGCCTTTGCCTCCTAATGCAAGACCATCTTGCAAAGCAAACACAGCATGTGATATCTAGATAGGGAGGCACATATACTCACCGGCCACTTTATTAGAAACACCTGTACATCTACTTATTCATGCGATTATCTAATCAGCCAATCGTGTGGCAGCAGTGTAATGTATAAAATATGGGTCAGAAGCTTCAGTTAATGTTCACATCAACCACCAGAATAGGGAAAAATGTGATCTCAGTGATTTTGACCGTGGCATGATTGTTGGTGCCAGACGGGCTGGTTTGAGTATTTCTGTAACTGCTGATCTCCTGGGATTTTCTGCTGCTGTAGCCCATCTGCCTCAATGTTCAACATGTTATGTGTTCAGAAATGCTTTTCTGCATAGCACTGTTGTAACGCGTGTTTATTTGGGTTACTGTCACCTTCCTGTCAGCTTGGACCAGTCTGGCCATTCTCCTCTGACCTCTGTCATTAACAAGCCGTTTTCACCCACAGAACTGCCGCTCACTGGATGATTTTTGTTTTTGGCACCATTCAAAGTAAATTCTAGAGACTGTTGTGTGTGAAAATCTCAGGAGATCAGCAGTTACAGAAATACTCAAACCAGCCCATCTGGCACCAACAATCATGCCACAGTCTAAATCACTGAGATCACATTTTTACCCCATTCTGATGGTTGATGTGAACATTAACTGAAGCTCCTGACCCATATCTGAATGATTTAATGCATTACACTGCTGCAACATGATTGGCTGATTAGATAATCGCATGATTAAGTAGATGTTCAGGTGTACCTAATAAAGTGGCCCGTGAGTGTAGACCTCAACACTTGACACACAAACCTCAGTAATAGTGACAATCAACAAACGTCTTTAAGTAAAAAGATGAGCTCTGAACATCATCACACATTCATTAACTAACAGTAATGACAAAAACAACAACAAAAGCACAGATAAAATCTGCAAACAGCAAAAAATAAGCCCATAACACTAACGGTAAAAAATTTATTCATGTCGCAATGCATGCTGGGAGCTGGCAAATCACCATTGTTCAATATAAAATTGTTAGTTAAGACAACTTTGTTAAGCTAGATTGGGACAACATTTAGGGTAATGTTGTTTGTCTAAGTAATTTACACTGGCGGCCAAAAGTTTGGAATAATGTAAAAATTTTGCTCTTATGGAAAGAAATTGGTACTTTTATTCACCAAAGTGGCATTCAGCTGATCACAATGTAAAGTCAGGACATTGATAATGTGAAAAATGTATATTACAATTTGACTAGTAACTACTTCAAAGAGTTCTCATCAAAAAATCCTCCACGTGCAGCAATGACAGCTTTGCAGATCCTTGGTATTCTAGCTGTCAGTTTGTCCAGATATTCAGGTGACATTTCACCCCACACTTCCTGTAGCACTTGCCGTAGATGTGGCTGTCTTGTCGGGCACTTCTCATGCACCTTACAGTCTAGCTGATCCCACAAAAGCTCAATGGGGTTAAGATCCATAACACTCTTTTCCAATTATCTGTTGTCCAATGTCTGTGTTTCTTTGTCCACATTTTCTTTTTGATTTCTGTTTCAAAAGTGGCTTTTTCTTTGCAATTCTTCCCATAAGGCCTGCACCCCTGAGTCTTCTCTTTACTGTTGTACATGAAACTGGTGTTGAGTGGGTAGAATTCAATGAAGCTGTCAGCTGAGGACATGTGAGGCATCTATTTCTCAAACTAGAGACTCTGATGTACTTCTCCTCTTGTTTAGTTGTATCTGGGCCTTCTACATCTCTTTCTGTCCTTGTTAGAGCCAGTTGTGCTTTCTCTTTGAAGACTGTATGTACACCTTTGTATGAAATCTTCAGTTTTTTGGAATTTTCAAGCATTGTATAGCCTTCATTCCTCAAAACAATGATTGACTGACAAGTTTCTAGAGAAAGCGGTTTCCTTTTTTGCCATTTTTGACCTAATATTGACCTTAACACATGCCAGTCTATTGCATACTGTGGCAACTCAAAAACAAATACAAAGACAATGTTAAGCTTCATTTAATGAACCAAATAGCTTTCAGCTGTGTTTGATATAATGGCAAGTGATTTTCTAGTACCATATTAGCAATTTAGCATGATTACTCAAGGATAAGGTGTTGGAGTGATGGCTGCTGGAAATGGGACCTGTCTAGATTTAATCAAAAATGACTTTTTTCAAATAGTGAAGGTTCTGTGTTTTTTACATCAGTAATGTCCTGACTATACTTTGTGATCAATTGAATGCCACTTTGGTGACTTAAAGTACCAATTTCCTTCCGAAACAGCAAAATCTGTACATTATTCCAAACTTTTGGCCGCCAGTGTACATTTCTTTCTTTCAAAGATTTTGCAATAAATAATGCAGCGTAACCTGGCACCAAATGTAATTGATTCAACATTATGTTTTTGAATTAAAGGAATATTCTGGGTTCAATACTAGTTAAGCTCAATCCACAGCATTTGTGGCATAGTATAGAAAAATAGTTTGGACTCGTCCCTCCTTTTCTTTAAAAAAAGCAACAAACTGGGTTACAGTGAGGCACTTACAACGAAAGTGAATGGGGGCCAATCCATAAACATTAAAACACTCACTATTTCAAAAGTATAGCCACAAGACGTAAACAATATGTTTTTAACATGATTTTAGTGTGATAAAATTGCTTTCTAACCTTTTCTGTGTAAAGTTGTATCCAATTTTACAACTTTGTTGCCATGATGATGTAATGTCAACAAACCCTAAAACAACTTTAAAAATTACAATTTAAACAACTTTACAGCTCAAATAATACATGAGTTTTAACAGAAAATGTATGCAAATGCTTTTGTAAAATTATAAGCTTCAGATTTCTGCCTTTAACCCCTCTAAAAAACTGGCCCCGTTTACTTCCATTGCAAGTTCCTCACTGCAACTTCAATTTTTGCTTTTTTTTTTAAAGAAAAGGAAGGACGAGACATTTTTTATTTTTATTATTATTTTATTTTGTAATCAACATTATGCCAGAAATGCTGTTGACTGAGCTTAACTTGTATTGAACCTGGAACATTCCTTTAAGGTGACAAATATGTGTGTTAATTGAACTTAAGTATACAAATTGATACAATGACAAATTAAAATGTTAAGTTGACTTGAAAGTTGTTAGTTTTGTCAAATAAAAAAAATACTTTAATATTAAAAATCTTGTTTTATTTTGTTGCCATTGGCAACAGACTAAAACAAGTTCAGATAAATTGATTGAACTCAAAAATGCCAGTAGAATGGTACATAATGGAGGTCCCGTATTTTTTCCTCAAGAGAAAGATCCTCTTCTGGCCAGCCAGCCAGTTAGTCAGTGCTGTTTTCGTTCATGGATAAATGCATCCACTCACCATGCCTTACACGCTTGTTTATGTGTGTGTGTCAGGTGGTTATTGAGACAGACAGGCACATCTATTCTTTCAGCCTAATGTCTGTGCGAGACCTGGAGGCTGTGGTCACTCATGTCACCGCTTCGCTCAAGAAGATCTTCCCTGATTCATCTCCAGGGTGAGTTATCCTCATACCCACATGGAATTTGCATCTGCTGAATTCCATACCACAGAATTCAACAGATTTTCTCCTAAACCTTAGAGCAGAAAATGCAACAACATCAAAAAAAGTCACTGTTATAACAGAATGTTCCAACAGAAAGTGCTGTTAGAGGAACGTAAACATTCTCTAATCAATCACTGTAAAATGGGTGTATAATCTTTGCAGAGTGTCTCTTGTCCATATTTTACCTTTTAATACACTGTGATTATTTAAGCCATTCAGCCTTTACAGTTTTGACTCACTTCTTCTCTGAAATCTTAACAGATTTATCAGCCCACAAATGGAACAAATATGACCTTTAAAGTTGCCCGTATCTAATACCACATTAGATGTTACCATAGCCTGTTAGTTTTCTACTGAGTGGAAAACTAAATAAATAATTTTTGTTGGTCGGTGTGTCCTCATCTTCTTCTCTCTTTTAGGAAGTTACTGAAGAAAATTCCCCCTGATCTACAAGACAGGTTGTGTAGTCTTGCCTCCAGAGTAGAGGAACATGTGAATGGAGCAGTTGGACCATGTGGTTTGTTATTAATATCCTTGAATATATAATCAGCTCTTTGATCTCAATATTCTTTTAGAGATACATTTTTTTTGCATCTTCTTTGGTCTTATACAGGAGGCTTCTCTGACACATATGCAGCATTGTGTGATTTCAATGAGTTCCCATGTTGTGGAGAAGTTCAGTGGGTCTGTAGCATTCACTACCACTAAGTCTCACATTTCCAAAAATTAATGGTTTTTAAAATGGTTTAAAAAATGATTGCTACTGTTCTTTTTTAGGACGTTGACAATATTTACCATGTTCAGAACTGTCGGGTATTTAACCTCATTGACTTCAGTCATTTAGACAGCAGGTAGGTGAACCAACACTTCTTTCATTTTAATAGCATTGGTAACACTTTAAAATAAGGTTCCATTAGTTAACATTAGTTAATGCATTAGGTATCATAAACAAACAATTATCTATATATTTTTTATAGCATTTCAATAAAAATACAATTGTTCATTGTTAATTTTAACTACTTTTGTTAACTATTGTTAACAAATAGAACCTTATTGTAAAGTGTCACCATAGCATTTTATCTACTAGATATTTTTAAAGTATATTTTAGTTACATCTGTCTAATCCTCACAACTACAGTATAATTGAGCAAAAAGCTATGACAGGCTGTGCTATATTACAGTATGAATATAGTCACACTTAAAGGGTGTTGTTACCCTTGAAGCCCTTTAGTTGTGACTAAAGTCATAATATAGCATAGTCTAAAGTGCCTTATTGCTTTTATAAAATGGTTACAACCAGGGCTGGAAATGGGGGAACACGGGGGAATGGAATTCCCGAACTGAATTTCATGGGGGAACGGCATTCCCATTCAACCTGGCTACATTTGTTAGGAGCATAAAGAGTATTTCTATCTTTTCTCCACTATATAGCCTAGGAAAGCTGTGTGGGTTCCTCACATAAATGCGTGGGATCTTCTGCGTCTATGGTTGCGCAATGTCGACCATCGTGAGTGGCCAGAACACATTCACGCAATAGATCAATAGATGCACGCGGGAATCCACAGGCAACCGATCCACACATGCACGCAACATCAGCACATGCGCTCAATTTACAAATCCACGCACCAGAAGAATGCAAAAATATACGGGTTCCTTTGCTCAGAATATCATCCACAAGTACATTATTTAATTATTTTCATTAAAAATCTACTTGCTGTTTTGTATTGTTGTGTACTGGAAGCTCCTGTCACCAAGACAAATTCCTTGTACTGTATGTGTAAGCATACTTGGCAATAAAGCTCATTCTGATTCTGATAAGTGTATGTAATTTAATGCACTAATAAATGCTGAGCCGTTTGTACTGTATTTATTCTTCGAGAATCTCTGTTCTGCAGTCTTGACACACACGCGCAATCCTGGGGGCGTGGTTTAGCGAGGCTGACAGCAAATGCCCATTCATTCAAATGAAGAGAAATATCCATTAGATTTGGCTATTTTTTTAAGAACAAAATGTGTTCAGAATGTTCAGTTTCGACCAAGAATTTTCATTTCTCAAGAGTAATGTGGAGATATAATCTCTATAATCTGAAATAAGTGTTTTATTATTTTTATTTTTTTTATAATAAAATTCAATTTTTATCCATTATGGCAAAGCCATCAGCTGCCATTACTCCAGTCTACTGAGAAAATAATGTGTCACATAATTTGTGTACTAAAGTAACATTTATTTTTGTTAGAATGTTTAAAATGGTTGTGCTACTTAATGACATTTGAAAATATATAGTCTTATATAGTATTAAAGGGATAGTTCACCCAAAATTCTCATCATTTACTCACCCTCATGCCATCCCAGATGTTTATAACTTTCTTTCTTCTGCAGAACACAAACAAAGATTTTTAGAAAAATATTTCAGCTCTGTAGGTCCATACAATGCAAGTGAATAGTGACCAGACCTTTTGAGCTCCAAAAATCACAAAGGCAGCATAAAAATAATCCATATGACTCCAGTGGTTAAATTCATGTTTTCAGAAGCGATATGATAGGTGTGGATGAGAAACAGATTAATATTTAAGTACTTATTTAGTATAAATCTCCACTTTCAGTTTCACATCTTCTTTAGTTTTTGGCGATTCACACTCTTTGTGGACATCACCACCTATTGGGCAGGGAGGAGAATTTATAGTAAAAAAAAAAGGGATTTAAATATTGATCTTTTTCTCACCCACACTTATCGTATCTCTTCTGAAGATATGAATTTATGGATTACTTTTATGCTGCCTAAATATGCTTTTTGAAAATCTTCATTTGTGTTCAGCAGTCGAAAGCCATACCCATCTTTGATGGAATGAGAGTGAGTAAATGATGAGAATGGGTGAACTATCCATTAAAGGATACAAATTTGAATCAAAAAACATTTTTATTTATAAAATGCCATTCTTCTGCTAAAGATATAATACCAGATGTAACAACGTCACATGTATTACTATATTGTGGATTTTAACACAGCAGGAACAGTGTATAGACCAATCAGCATCCAGGACAGAAAGTTTCAGTTTTATAATAATAAATAAAAAAAAAAACAATTAAATCTAAACTTATTTTTAATTGAACAGAGACTTGGCTTTAGCAGTTGGCTCTTTGTCCTTCAACCAGTGGTTCACTAAGATATGCAGCAAGGACTTCAAACTGGTATGTATGGATACTATATGTCTGTGTGAACTTTTAATTCAAACCAAACAATTAGGATAGGTCAACACCATGGCATTCGGGTTACTTTAGTCTTGCCTAACATGAATCTAAATAATTGCAGAGTGTCTCTTGTCCATATTTGACCTTTTAATACACTGTGATTATTTTGCCCATAAATGGAACACATATGACCTTTATAATTTCCAGTATCTAATACCACAAAGCACCAACATGTTACCATAGCCTATTAGTTTCCCACTATCCATAATCTGTCTTCTGTGAACTTTAATATTTGATGGATTATGGACATATGATCCATATATCATAAATTGATATAGCTGCCTTTTGATAAGAGATCAGACAGATACCTAAAAGTTTGAGAGAAATACTTAAGGTGTGTTTGTTTTGATTAGAATTGTGCCTGTTTTTTAGGTTAAAGTTTAGGGACCCACTTTATATTATGTGTCTTTAATTACTATGTACTTAAGCATTTGATACAATGTACTTATATGTACGTATGTGTTGTTGCATTGTACTTGCATTTAAAGGGATCATGAAATGCTATTTTTTTTATCATTTTATTATCTTTCCTTAGCTCCAATGATAATGTTAGTAAAGTTTTTGTTTCACCAAAACAGCCATAATTTAGTAATACATGATAATTTTTTCACCCTGTTTTTGTCCCTCTGTCTGAAACGCTCAGTTTTGGCCTCAGCATCTCCTTCAAACTTCAATGTAAATGCCCACTGTTCTGATTGGTTAACATCGTGCAGCCCCTCAAATACAGACATATTTGAAACTGATTTGGAAGAAAATGAACAAGCTCCACAACAATATAAAGCTAAATTTGAGGATTTACACATAACGCACATCCAGCACATTGCATCCAAATATATTAAACTGTTCACTCAAACACAAATGTTAACACTCAGCACAATAAACTATTAAACAGTCATGACATTTGAAATATTCATGAATGAAACTGTATAGTTTCGGTTTTGCAGTCTGGTCCAATAGTGTTTTTAACTTCCCATTACTTCAGTAACAGTTCCTTTACAATGCTTGAATTGTATTATTACTTGTTCACAAGCAATTCATGCTGACATGAGCCGCAAAAAACGCACACACATAGTCCAAAGCACGATGAACATGACACACACACATAGGTGCACTGAGGCACACATTGCCGGAAACACATCAAAATGGTCAACGATGTCCATCTAGTGTATGTGTACATACACTAACTATTAAAAAGAAGTTTGTTCTCAAAACAGCAAGAGGCAGAGCAGCTGAATGAATCTCCTTTTCAGAGTTGTAACTTGACACCGTGTCTTTTAAAAGCAGCGGGAAATTCATGACATCAGTCAAAGACCTCTGTCTAGTACTTGTTTATATACAAAAATAATTCAAAGTAGTCCAGACCACCCTTTGGTGTTCAGGAAAAGTTAGCCAAACTAGGCCTGACTGTCCTGCTCTCTCTCTCTCTCTCTCTCTCTCTCTCTCTCTCTCTCTGTTTACTAATACAAATTGATCTCCAGTGGGTGGGGCCATGGGTGTGAGTTCTGAAATTTACAGTATGTTTTTATAGTACATTTACCACTTATATGTCAAAATATCAAGGACAATTTGGTTCTACATTTCATGACCCCTTTAAAGTACATGCATTTAATTACATCTGTAGTTACACTGTTAACCTTATGCCTAATCCTATCCCAACCCCAACCCTTACCCTAAAACCTAACCCTACTCCTTAACCAACACATACCTCAACCTCAGTAGCAGCAAATGTGAATTTTGTGAGGATTTTGCAGAACAATATGTAGTAACACACTAAATACATTTTAATGCCTGACCATAAGGCATGACAACAACACAAAATACACTCAAGGGCAACATAAATCGTCTCAGTGTAATAGAATATACTCATTTAGATGGAGAGAAAATTTAAGGAAAGGTAGAACAATGAATTGTAGATGAAGCCACTTTCTTAGGATAAGGGAAAACCAGGGACTTTTTGCTGCTTCTTTATCTGAAACAGTATACATGAACTTTGGGTGTGGTTCTGAATTTTAATAGTGGTTAAGCTGCTTCTATACTTCTGCCACTCTCAACATATTATTTGTTTTATACTACACTTTTTCCACATGGAAATTCAGCTAAATCTTTGTGTGTTGCCCGTTTGCCTCCAAAACATTTGGAACTGTGTTCTTGATGACCCTCAACTCTTTATTCTCAGACACCTGATGTGCAGGAGCAGGTCCTCTATATGATCAACAGGTGCTCTGCTCTGGAGGAGGTCAGTCTGGAGGCCAGTGGACTCAAAATGTGAGTTTAATCAAGACTCTTGCACAGACATTACAGGGATGTCATCAAAGATGTTTGTGCTTGGAAGGTTGTAACCTAACTGTAGTTATTCTATTTGATCTGGTTTTTCGATTATGTTCTGTTATATAGATTTGATTATTGCATTCAATGATCTTCAAGACATTTCTTTTGGACTTCTTGGGGAATATTCTATTGCTTAGATCATTTGCATTTCGGTGTCCTTCTCAGTATTACTTGTTTTACTTATTGCGTTACATTAATGACAAACTTACACAGTTTAATTTATGAGCACTACTTTAAAGTTTAGTTTTCCTGTAATTAAATAATTCTCTTGAAATCCTGGTGCAGGGATTTTGCTATTAAGATGGCCAGTGCTCTTCGGGACCATTCGGCCTCTGCTCTCCATATCATCAACCTGTCTGTCAACACAATAGAGGATAAAGGTGCTGATGCAGATATTCTCTCTGATCTTGGATCAGGTCTCCATTTTGTGCACATTTATTTGTGTTATGCTGATGTTATGAAACTGTATTTAGTCACAGTCTCTCTGTTTGTCTGTGCTCAGGTGTGATTGCTCTCAGTCAGAGTTTGGGGAAATTGCCCCGTGGCCTTAGTCAGCTGTACCTCTCCAAGGTCTCCATGTCTCCGAAAGGTACACCATAGCCATCTATTTTTGACTTTAATTTTTACATAAAATAGCCTTTTGATCTGCCACAGTAGGTATTCCTCAATTAAGGTTTCTTTGACCATATGAACGGACTTTTGTAACATTTAGTTCTATTATTATTTTGGTCCCACTTTATATTAGGTGTCTTTAACTACTATGCACTAACATACATACAATACAATATATTTATCGTGTAACTATTTGTTGTTCTGCATAATTCTCAAAGGATTCACATTTGCTGCTACTGAAGTTGAGGTACGGGTAGGTTTAGGTGTAGGGTTAAGGTTTAGATCAGGGTTTAGGGTAAGGATTGGGGTAGGGTTAGGTTTAGGATTAGGTGTAAGATTAACAGTGTAACTACAGATGTAATTAAATTTGTACTTTAAATGTAAGTACAATGCAACAACACATGTACATAATAAGTACATTGTATCAAATGCTTAAGTACATAGTAGATAAAAACACCTAGTATAAAGTGGGTCCAAATTTTTTTTTTCAAATATAAGAGAATTTGCATCACTACGCCCATAATGCATACATACAGTACATACAGTAATGGGTCTTATATGACCGATGTTTGTTTTCTATGGTATTCAGTGCATTAACACTGACATTATTCTTGCAAAACATTGATTGTTTACAGTTTCTATTTGTTATGTAATGACGGTTATGTAAATATACAGTATGCTAAACAATGTTCACGTTCATATTTATGTGTAGTATACAAGAATATCAAGTTGTTATTCAGCTGATGATTTTATACAAAGTGCATGACATTATACCCATTACAGAGACAGTCCTCATACTGAGGTTAGATGACTAGTTCACATCAAGGGCACAGTGGTAATAGCTCCTGGACCACTTCTTAATGTATTTGAACCTGCAATTTTTCTTTTTTTCAGTACGCCTCACCACTTCAAACAACATATAGCTTCACTGCATAATATCGAAATACAATGTCATACAGCAATATAGAGTACATAATTTGTCATTTTACTTCATTTTATTTGACAAAAAAACATTTTATCCTAGTCTATTGTCCATCTTATATGTGTTTGTGGGGGTGGAGTTGAGACATTTTTTATTTTGCCACCAAACATGGAAATTTCCCATATTTCTTTTACAGCCTTTTTTACACTGACATCCAAAAGTCCTACTTCATTTTCAGTGTGTGTGAAGCTTTTCAGAATTTAATTTAGTATATATCAACCATTTAAAAATGTATATTATTCATAAAATTATCATTACAGTTAATTTGTCTTTAAAAAAATAAGTATTTTTTAGAAAGAATAAGTGGTCACACTTATATTAAGTGGCCTTAACTGCAATATACTAACATTAAATACATAAAAGACTATGTATTTACTGTGTAAAGAATCATTTTGCCCACATTTGCTGCTGCTGAGGTTGAGGTATGGGTAGGTTTAGGAGTAAAGGTAGGGTTAAGGTTAGGATTAGGGGTTAGAGTTAGGATTTGGGGTAAAGTTAACAGTACAACTACAAATGTAATTAAATGCAAGTACTTTAAATGTAATTACAATGCAACAACATATATGTACATAATAAGTACATTGTATCAAATGGTTAAGTATATAGTAGTTAAGGCCACCTAATATAAAGTGGGTCTGAATAAGCATTTAGATTTCACCTGGGTCTTTTTGGACTCACATATGGATTTTAGGAGGTTAAGGTTGCATATGCATTCTAGGGTTAAGATAGTGCAAGAATAGGTACATGCCAAAGTTTGATACTAAGGGGTGAATTTTGAACAAATATAATAGTGATGCTTGCCTTAACAATTCAACCCATTACTCATCTTCATCTTTCATATTTCCTTGTTGCTCCAGGCCTGGGGTGTCTGGTTCAGGTTCTTTATCAGAGTACATTTCTGTGCAGCACCCTATCTCACCTAGACCTGAGCGGAAACATCGGCTGCCTGGCCACAGAAGAGGCTGTGGTGAGTTTGAGGGGGGTTGGGGAGGATTGAAGTGATTGATACACTACATCCTGATAATATTAGTGTATTATCTATATAAGCAATATAAGTGCTTGACGTATGGATCATTTGATGCTTGTCTCTCTCTTTTAGAGCCTTTTTAAGTTCCTGGCTGCTCCCAATGCAGTTTCTCATCTTGACCTCAGCTCCACAGACTGCCCCTTAGACACTGTGAGTCACACCAAAAGATGCCATTTTTGGATTTATACAGAATTGCTTCATTTTGGTGTATTGCTCAATTTCTAGCGTAAAATGAATCAATAGGTCAAGTGGAAGTTGCTGACATATATAATATTTTTCCAGTGTTTTTGATAGTTGGACTTAATTAAATTAAAAAGATTCAGGATATCAAATACAATATAAAATGAAATATCAATATAAATCATATTCTCTAATTCAGATTATGTTAAATTTGTGACATTCATCAATGGCCCTTACCACAAAGCAGCTGTGCCTAATCCACTGATCAGAAGATACTTTGCACCCAACAGACTGAGAATCTAGAGCACCTTTGACATGTCTATTTCTCTCTAGCTGTTTCTGTCTCTTTCTGTGGGCTGCTGCACTACTCTGAGCTACCTCAACCTCTCCAGGAACACTTTTTCCCATAGGTGAGTCATCAAAGAGATGTTACTATGAATTATAATTATACACATCTACATACTGAAGGCATGTACATACTGATCTGTGTGGTTGTTGTAGGAAAGCACAAAAGGTCACCAGCAGTGTGTTGGATTTCTTTAACAAGAGCACTGCGTTGAAATATGTGGGACTGGCTGGAACTAAGTTACCTCCAGAGGCTCTCAGGTATGGGTTTTATGCACATACTAGCATTTAAATGCTATTTCCTTGAATACAGTTGCAGAAAAAAGAGTGCTAATATTTAGTATTACAATACTGGGACGTTCCATATTTGTATTACTCTGCTTCTGTGTTTGTGGCTTTCCAAAAAGTGGTGGGGATTTTGATTCATTGTTCATTTTGATTTCTTACACTGATTCCTTTAGTGACAGTTTCTGCAGACTACATATTTATGCCAGAAGGTGTTGACAAATAAACATCTTTTATGTTATGAGTGAATCATTGACCACATTTACACCTGGTATTATTGCTGCCTTCACGTGCTGTCAGAATTATTGTAAATACGAGTTTCACAATCGGAAGTTGCGCATGAATGACCACTCAAGTCGTAGACTGGGAAACTCGAGTTTCCAAGATGGGAGGAGTCACAAACTTTCAACATGGTGGAGGAGAGTACAGTTTCTGTAGTGAATGACAGGTTTTATTCCTTTTTCTAAATACAGTTAATTGTTAACGCTGACCGTTTTGGTAATTTTCATTTATGTATATCAGCAACCAGTTGATGCATGTTGTACATTTTTACACCATGAAAATAGCTTGTATTTCACCAAATTTCCATTATCGTCAGCAAGCTGAGTAACATTTTTATGGTGTCAAAATAAAAGTTCCTCAAGAAAAATATATGAATGAAAATTTTTTCCGGTAACAAAGCACTTGAACACGACATACTCGTAATTACCACTTCAGAAGTGGGAAGTAGGATAATTCCGATAGCACATGAAGGCAGCATAAAGGAATAGTTCACCCAAAAATTAGAATTTTCTAATTTACTCACCCCCATGCCATCCCAGATGTGTATGACTTTCTTTCTTCTGCTGAACACAAACAAAGATGTTTAGGAGAATATCTCAGCTCTGTAGGTCCATATAATGCAAGTAAATGGTGACCAAAATTTTGAAGCTCCAAAAAGCACATAAAGGCAGTGTAAAAGTAATCCATAAGACTCCAGTGATGTAATCCATGTCTTCTCTAACCATGTATAAATGGGGTCATTGATTCAACTGATTCGTTAAAAACACAGAGTTGTTCATCACTGAAGCAATTGAAGTAAACGAGAAAGATTCGTTTACTGAAAAGATTCATCCAAAACACTGATTAGTTTACGAACAAGACACCACTAGTTCGAAAAAAGAGTATTGGGCTGCTCACACCGAACGCACCCTTCTGCAATCTTTTCCGATTTGTTCTTTGTAAACATACGCTGGACAGACGTCTTTGACATGTTTAGCGGTTCTTTCAGTGTCTCGCGCAGGAGCATGGCTCGTTTAGACATCGTATGAAGTTTTTATAACGTTGAGGTGTTTTATAAAAGCAATATCACACTCGCAGTCATACTGTTGACAGAATGGTGAACTTTGACAGAAATTTTAACAACTGTTGGGTCCTTATTTCTATGAGCAATGTAACTAACATGAATGCTTCTTTGGTCATCATTAATGGATGATATGAATGTTGTTTAGATTGTTGCTACAGGGCCTGGCAACCAACACTCATCTGTCTGACCTAGAGCTTGATATCAGCTGCTGTGAGGTACACACACACACACACACACACACAAACACATTGAGGCATGACATTGTATAAATGTGTTTCATTGTGATTTTGTGTAGTTGAGGTCGGCCGGAGCTCAGGTGATTCAGGAACACATCTTTGAGGCCAAGGCCATCTGCAGTCTGGATCTGTCTGACAACGGTACAGTTTCATATTTTATTCTCTTTTCTTGCTGCCATCCTCCATCACTTTCTGAGCTCCCTTCATACCCGCCTCTTTCATTCTGTAAAATGTGTTATATTGCTTTCACTGTCACAGAGAACTTGCTCTCTCTTAATCTCTCTCTCTCTCTCTCTCTCTCCCTACCATCTCTCAGCAGTAGTAGAGGGGTTACAGGGTCTTCCCTCACATCAGGTTATAAATCATTTTTGAATGATAGAGTACATTGAGGCAAAGAGAGAGATGGAGGCATGAATTAATCTGACTCTGTGTGTGTATGTGTTCCTGTCTCTTTTGAAAACCTCTTTTCATGAGATAAGAAAGAGGTAAAAGGGGCTGTCATGCTGTTATTCCTAAACACCTCAAGAATTAATGCTAAAGACCCATTCACACAAAAAGTGATGTAAAAAATACGAGACAAATTGCAGACAAAATATTTAATATGTTGAAAAGTTTGTCAAACCCTGTGCTGTTCCTGTCTGTGTGTGGTTGGTTGGTGCGGGGATGGGCAGAATACTTGAATAAAGTATTATACTTGAATAAAGTATTCTGGGCTGAATACTAAATACTCTCTCTTAAATGTCAAGTCAAGTCAACAACACACATCGTTTCATAGCAGCTTTATAGAAGATCAGGCATTAACAGAAGATAAAACTGTAATATCTATAATGTCTTAGAGTCATCATTGTGTAGTTTGATGAAATACGATTGTGTATTGTTTAAAAATAAGTAATTAAATAATAATTGTATTTATAACCCCAGTGAGCAAGCCGAAGGCGACTGTGGCAAGGAACACAAAACCCCATAAGATGTTGGTTAATGGAGAAAAATAACCTTGGGAGAAACCAGGCTCACTGTGGGGGCAAGTTCCCCTCTGGCTAACATCATGAATATAATGCCAATATTAATTATGTATAGCGCAAGTCATGGTTTAAAATTATTAAACTAAGTAAGTGTTAAGGGTCAGTGTTTAAAAAAAGATTTTGTATGAACTGCAAGATTAATGACTAATGTCTTTGAAGCCCATCCTTGATTAACTGCAGAAGTTCACAAAGATGCATTGTCCTTGTTAGTTGGCTGATGAAGGGTTTTGTTGGCAATTAAATGATAGACTATGTATTCCATTTCATGAGTGTAATCCATCATTAGGCCGAGGTGATGTAGGCAGAGATCAGTTAGGTGCATCGCAGTTCGACCTGGCCGGTAATTTCGGTGAGGTCTATTCTAAGTCCAAGGTTTAGGCAATGGCATATGAAGTATCCCATGTCTTATGGTTGGAGTTGGCATCAGTTCATCCTCTGAAGTCCATCGTAAGAGACTGAAGTGATGTTTGGCCTGCATCGGCTGCTATTAGTCATCATCACAGTGACATGTAGCAGTGGAGTCCAACACCAAGCAGGAACGGAGCTGGATCTGGCCGGTTCTGGTGACCTCAGGATAGGAGTCCTGAGGTTGAGACAGGGAAATAAATAAAATAATATTAGCATAGATGCCATTCCAGGGCTCAACGCTAAAGATTTTTTCTACTGGCCTAGTTGAGCCAGTGCATTTTTACTGGCCCTGCCAAAATTTTCACTGGCCCCAACACAAAAATTACAAATAGTTGTTTTTACCATCATGGCTTTAAAAATGTGTCCGAAGATAATTATTTTTTTTACGTATATTATGTTTTTAAGACAATGTCCCCCCAAACAGAATCACATTTATAATTTGTAAGATATGATTTATGCCTTATGTAATCCCATATAAGTGCTTTACAGATATAAATTCATACACATGAGTTTTTAAGTTCTGTTGTGCAGATGATGGGTTTTCGGTCACCCGTTTAGTCATGCTGTCATGCAGCTTTTGGCCATGTGTGGTGTATTCACACACAGTATCAAAGATTTAATCACTGAGTTAAAGATGTGATTATTGGCTGAATGTAATAAACATATGAATCCCTGAAAAGAGACTTGCTACCAAATCGGTTGTGACGTGTAATATACATTAGGGAGATATTGGGCCTAATCAGTGAATTAACTATGTGTATATAACATGAAATCAGACAACCCAAACAAGACCAACACAGACTGATGCACAAAGCACAAAAACAAAAATACCTGTATGGTCCAGAAATGAGAAATATAACAGGTAGACTATTTTGAATATTCATCTTCACCCTGCAGCTAAACAGCTCTGATAATAATAGCCTAATAGCCATAGTGATCTTGCTTCTTTTTATATCAAACGATATTATAATGTCGAATTAATGTTTACGTTTTGAAACAAACCTAATTAAATGTATATTTACATTTTGGATACTGAGCAGCTCGTGATTTCCAGACACGTGTATAATTGGGGTTTAACAAAGTTTATTACGTCTCATTCGGCGCTTCATCTCTAAAGGCGAATTAATGAGAGAAAATGTATTTGTTTTTTTACAGTGGGAATAAAACTAATGCTCTGTCCCTTTACGAGAGCACATGCATGTTAAGCAGTCTACGCTGCATGGAGAGAGATGATGATGAGACATATGCACACAGAGACATTGAGTTTCAGTCCTATAGAATGAAACTGTTGATTTCTTATGTTCCAATTTGTGGATTACTGTGTTTCACCAACATGTAAAAACGAAAAATGTGGGGATTTTGCACACTGTGAACACGGAATGTGCGGGGATACTTAAAATGTTCCGCAAGATGTGCAATCCCGCTACAAAATTCATGTGTTTTTTTTCCCTTCTATTTTCTACACATTGGTAATAGTTGCCGCTAAGACACTTGGAAAAGAGCGAGGACAGTGCTAGGAGAGTGCGCTCGGTGTCTGCACGCGACTGTGCCTTGGTGCGTCCAGTATATTATGCGCTCGCGCATCTTTGCAAGCTAAATAGAATCGCGCTCGCTCTTCGGTTAGAATACTTTGTTCGCTCAGTGTAATTGTTGTTTTCTCTCACTTGTTGTTTTCTTGCACTAATGTTATAAATGCAGCACTGGCCCGATCGGGCAAGTGACAGTTCTAGCAACTGGCCTGAATCTCTCTCACACTGGCCCCGGGCCATCGGGCAGTCCTTATTGTCAAGCCCTGCATTTAATTTATTGCAGAGTTATAGATCATGATCATTGTTTCTGGTTCCGGCAGACCTAACTAAAGCAGCCTAATTGTGAGTTGAAGGATAAATTAGGTGTATGCCTGGCTAAATAGATGAGTCTTTAGTCTAGACTTAAACTGAGTGTGTCTGCATCTCGAACAGTGTTAGGGAGAATATTTCATAGTTTAGGAGCCAAATATGAAAAGGATCTACCTCATTTTGTGGATTTTGATATTCTATGACCTATTAACAGGCCAGAATTTTGCGATTGTAATGAATATGATGGAATATAGCGTGGTAGAAGGTCACTTAAGTACTGTAGAGCTAGACCATTCAAAGCTTTGTACGCAGTTAACAGAATTTTTAAATTAATACGAAATTTAACAGGTAGCCAGTGTAACGATGATAAAATGGGGCTAATATGATCATATTTCTTGGTTCTAGTCAGCACTCTGGCTGCTGAATTTTGAAGCAATTGAAGTTTATTTATTGATCTTGCTGGACATCCTCCCAGTAATGCATTACAATAATCTAATCTTGAGGTCATGAACGCATGAATTCGTTTTTCAGCATCAGCAACAGAGAGCATGTGTCGTAATTTAGCAATATTTCTGAGGTGGAAGAATGCTGTTCTACAGACATTTGTAATTTGATTTTCAAAGGACAGATTGGTATCAAATATAAATATTGGTATCACACCGTTGATGATGATGTAACAGTACATCCATCGAGAGTCAAATTACATTTTAGCGGCTTATTTTTAGAGGTTTTTTTGTCCAGTAATTAGTACCTCTGTTTTGTTGGAATTGAGTAGAAGGAAATTTCTGGCCATCCAATATTTTATTTCATTGATACACTCTGCTAATTTGGAGAATTGTGAAATCTCATAAGGTTTTGAAGAAATAAAAAGTTGGGTATCGTCAGCATAACAGTGGAAACTTATTCCACGATTCCTGATAATATCTCCCAGGGAAAGCATATACAGAAAAGCAAAAGCCCTAAAACTGATTCCTGTGGCACTCCATACTTAACTTTTGTTTGGTTTGACAATTCCTCATTTACATAGACACAGTGGTAGCGGTCTGCTAAATAGGACCTAAACCATGCTAATGCAAGTTCACTAATACCAACAAAATTCTCCTGCTTATTCAAGAGAATGTCATGATCTATTGTGTCGAAGGCAGCACTAAGATCTAAAAGCACTAGAAGAGAAATGCAGCCACGATCAGATGATAAGAGCTAGTCATTTGTAACTCTGATAAATGCAGTCTCTGTACTGTGATGAGGCCAAAATCCTGACTGAAATTGTTCATATATATTCTCTGAAGAAATGAACATAGTTGGGAGGATACTACCTTTTCTAGTATTTTGGACATAAACGGGAGATTTGAAATCGGTCTGTAATTAGCCAGTTCTCCAGGATCAAGTTGTGGCTTCTTAATAAGCGGTTTGAAAACTGCCATTTTAAAGTTTCTTGGGACATGTTCTGAGGATAACGAGGAGTTAATAATATTAAGAAGAGGTTCTGAGATTACTGGGAATACTTCTTTTAAGAGCTTGGTTGGTACTGGATCTAACAAACATGTTGTGGCTTTTGATGTTTCGATAAGTTTTGTTAGCTCTTCATGACCTATGACAGTGAAGGATTGAAGTTGCTCGTGAGCAAAATTATGAGACACTGTTTTCTGAGGTACTGTGACAGATGATTGCATAATTCCAATTTTATGTCTAATTATTTCAATTTTATCAGTAAAGAAATTCATGAAGACATTATTATTGTGCTGTGATGGAATATCTGGTTCAGTCGATGCTTTATTCTTAACCATTTAGCCACAGTACTGAATAAACACCTAGGATTGTTGTGGCTATTTTCTATGAGTTTGCAAAAATATGCTGATCTGGCAGCTTTTAGTGTCTGTCTGTAGCTACAGACACTATCATTCCAATGCACCGTGAAATACCTCTAATTTTGTACTCCTCCAGTTGCGCTCCATTTTCCGAGCTGCTCTCTTGAGAGCATGAGTGTGATCATTGTACCACGGTGCGAGGCTTTTTTCTTTAATTTTCTTTAATCGAAGGGGGGGTGACACTATCAAGAGTGCTAGAGAAGAATATTTATATTTTCTGTTATTACATCAAGTTCTTCTAGACTTTGGGGTTTACTGAGTGTATGAGATAGATCTGGAAGCTATCTGTAGTGGTTGAAAGAATAGTTCTACCTGAATGATAGCATTGTGTAGAATGAGTAGCATTAGCTGATCGCAGCATACAAGAGATGAGGTAATGATCCGAGATGTCATCGCTCTGCGGTAGAATTTCTATATTATCAACATCAACTTCATATGACAGAATTAAATCTAGCGTATGATTATGGCGATGAGTTGGTCCTGTCACATTTTGTCTGACTCCAAGAGAGTTGAGAATATCGATAAATGCTAATCCCAATGTGTCATTTTCATTATCTCTGTGAATCGTCACCAACGATTAAAACTCTTTCTACAGTGACTACAAGATCTGATAAAAAATTTGCTAATTCACCAAGGAAATCAGAAAAAGGCCCGGGTGATCTATATACTGTAGCAAGGGTGAATGTAAAAAACGAACGTATTCAGAATACAAGAATATTTTCAGAATACATACTGTATTTATAAAGGCAAGGCACAATTGGAAAAATTATGTGTGTTATGTCATTATTATTTTATCTGAACCGCTACATCTCCACTATTAGCATCTAAGTTAATCTAAACAGCCAGCCAGCTAGATATTTGTCAGCAAATTTCATGAACTTAGCACTACCTTGATTTCTTTAAATTAGATGTGGAGTTGGACGCTGATGTTTTTCTTTATGGAAGGCAGAAGGCAAACAGAAGGCAGTTTGTGGTCAAGACTGAAAAGCTAGAGTCTAAGCTACCAAGCAGGTTTGCTTGTGAATGTTCAGAATGGTATTTTTTACTTTTTAAAACTATTTTTTAGATTTTAATCTTCTTCTTAACCCATTTTTTTTATTGGACTGACAAAGATCAATACATTTTGACACAAAATGCAAATTAACCATATTTTCGAGATGATAACTGGATGCCACTTGCAGAAATTAAACATGCAACATAGTGAGGCCCTGTGACAAAAGTGTAGTTTACATTATTAATGCTTTTAATTAGGCTTACTTCTGTATTTAGGCCTATTTATTCCTTGTAGTTTCTATCTCTTTTAATTACAGTTTTATTTTGGAGTGCTTTTGATTCTTTTATTTCTCCTTTGTTTTTAATTGTCAATTTTAGATTATTTTGTGAATTTGCTTTGTATAAGATGTTAAATAAATGTATTTACACAGTAGTTACAATCGCAGAAAACAATGTGTCATGCGCTCGAATGTAATATTTGTGTAAAAATGTGGCTGTGTTGATTCTGGTGCACAGCTGACAGTGTGCTGATTGGTGTGGTTGCCAGATATTAAATCCCCAATCTTTATACATGACTAAGACGTTGTATTTTCATTATCCAATGTCTACCATCAAACCTTTTGGTGACCACTGTCCATTTTTAAAGTATCCCGAAAAACCACAACCCATGATGCTATAATTTTAACCTGCGACTGTGTTTACAAATTAGCACAGTTTGGCATAAAAGCGCTACCATGTTAACACTGCTCATGCGCTGCAGCTGCTCTGGGGAAGAGAGAGCGAAAGGACAAGTGTGCAGCACGCATCTGCGTTGTTCAGAAAAACAATCAGGTTTATCACTTGATTGACAAAAATCCGCAGGCCTGTCACACCTGTCTGAACACATATACAAATATTCACACACATGAGAGAGAGAAGACAGTGTCAGTGTGAAATAAATGAGAGCGACATTTGAATGATCAAAGGTGACAACATGCATGATGGACTGCACTGTACAAGTACACTGTCTTGTGGTCCCCAAAGGCATTTGACAACTACAATGTCTATTAAAAGTGACTATAATCAAAGTAAATAAAACTAAATAATAATTTATAAACAGCCTTAAGAAAATATAGAAAACAGAAGGATGAAGACACGTTGAATCAAATTTTGACTTCAAGGGATAGTGCGCACAAAAAAAATAAAAAAATAAAATAAAATTCTGTCATCATTTACTCACCCTCATGTTGTTCCAAACCCATATGAAGGAATGTTTGGCAGAATGTTAGTGACTGACAGCCTCAGTCAATAAGAAAGTCAAAGGGGTTTGGAAGGTCATAAGAGTAAGTAAATGATGACAGAATTTTCATTTGTGGATGAACTTTCTCTTTAAGTTATGAATCAATATAGATCACAATTAGCGATGTGAGTTATTCTCTCCATCTCTTCTTCTCCACTGCCCGCAGGTTTTGAGAGCAATATGGTTACTCTAATTCTCTCCATTGGTCACAGTCACTCTATTCGACACCTCTCAATCGGACGCAACTTTGCCATGAAGTCTAGGTGAGATGAATTCTTTATGTTTTTAGGTTTTAATGCCTTTATAAGCTGAAGTGTGTAAAAAAAAAAAATTATATTAAAAAACGTTTTCCTATTCAAGCTTAATAAGCAGAGACAACTATATGTAATCCAATTGACATAGCAATATTCTCATCCAATGGTGTGAGATTGGGGTGGGACTATTGGTTTGTTTGACCATTAGAAGATGGGGGGAGTGTTTGGGAAACCTGTTTGAAAACAATCATTACTTTTACAATTCAAAACAGAAATTACACACTTCAGTTTTAAAGAAATATCCTTCTTTTAATTGATCCATACAGCTCACTCTCTTTACCTCATCCCCTCCATCCCTTATTCTTCTTCCTTTATTTATTTTCCTGAGGTATGTTTTGAATGCCTTCCCTCTCTCTTAGAGCTCTTACAGATGTGTTACATCGCCTTGTACAGCTAATTCAGGAGGAGGAGTGTGTGAGTACATAATTTGTAATAATTATAAACACTACACTGTATACACACACACACACACACACACACACACACACACACACACACACTCCCAATTATTCAATTAGAATCATGACTTAGTTACAGTCAGTCATAGACAAGCTCTCCCAATTGGTACCAATATTACTTAAAAGTAGGCTTAGTTCCCCCATACACAAATGATCTGTATATCACAGCTCCCACCTACAGCCCTCAGCTCTCATATAACATAGAGTAGGAAAACTGCTGTTTATGGCCTACTGAATAACAGTTAGCAGCAGCTTGTTTCTGCATGTGTCTGTAATACTAGAACCAAAAAAGAGAGGAAGTCCACAGAGACGCCCCCGCTACATCCCTCCAGCAAGACTGGAGTTTTAATTACCCACAAACCCTCTCCGTGAAGGCACGCCTGAGCTCAATAATTACACAAGCAACTCTCACTTAAAGATAGGACTCATTGAAATAGACTTAACTTGATGTAACTTCATCCACATTAAAAGAGGGTTTTTTTTTTGCTCTCCAAAGGATCTGTGCTGGCCTTTTGCTACCCAACCTGTTATTTGGTAGAAAATGTTTCTGAACCTTAGTAGATTTGGACCTCCATCTTTAATCTTAATCAGAAATTTTAATGAGACTTACAACCAAAGTTTAATGACTCTATGACAATGACTCTAATGAAAGATCACTTGATCAATGAAATGGAACTCAATATATGTCAATATTTTATTTTACTCAGGTTAAAGGTACTCACTGAGATTTTAAAGGGATTGTTCACCCAAAAATGAAAATACTCTCATCATTTACTCACCCTCATACCATCCCAGACGTGTATGACTTTCTTTCTTATGCTGAACGTAAACAAAGATTTATAGAATGTTTCAGCTCTGTAGGTCAGTACAATGCAAGTGAATGGTGACCAAAACTTTCAAAATGTGAAAGAATGTGAAAGTGGAGATTTATAGTAATAAAGGACTTAAATATTGATCTGTTTCTCACCCACACCTATCATATCGCTTATGAAGATATGGATTTAACCACTGGAGTCGTATGGATTAATTTTATGTGGCCTTTATGTGATTTTTGGAGCTTCAAAGGTCTGGTCACAATTCACTTGCATTGTATGGACCTACAGAGCTGAGATATTCTTCTTAAAATCTTTGTTTGTGTTCAGCAGCAGAAGAAAGTCATACACATCTGGGATGGCATGAGGGTGAGTAAATGATGAGAGAATTTTCATTGTTTAAGAATGCTAACCTCTCAATAAATATATGGAATCTTCAGATGTTATTTGGAAAAAAATTAAAGCAACGTAATCATTTTAATAAGATCATGAAGGTGTTCTATTTTATTGTCCAGTTTTCATTTTAGACATTTTCTTTAAATAATCATATTTATTTTATTTAATTTGCAATTGGCATCTCGCATCTATCACAATTTTAGGAAAACACTTGGTTTTGTATGTAGCTAAGCATATGGCATGAAAAGTTGTGTCTGTAATGTCTTTTCATCTCTGCCTCAAGCCATTGGAATCTCTCTCTGTGTCCGACTCAAAATTGAAGACTGGCACCACCATCCTCATCAACAGTCTGGGCAGTAACGCCAGCCTTTCTAAGATTGATATCAGTGGCAACTGTATTGGTGACACAGGTGCTAAGATGTTAGCAAAGGCCCTCATGATCAACACCAAGCTAAAGTAATTTTTCCTAACATGGTGACTACGGTTTAAATATATGCCCGTGTTCCAAAAAGTAATGACTGTCACAGATTTCTTTAATGTCAAGTAAGGTTTTGCCATATTTTCTGATACAGAACACTGGTTTGGGACAGAAACAATGTGACTGCCAGTGGGTTTATTGATGTAGCCAATGCCATGGAAAAGTGAGTCCACCCCTTTTGCAGACTTGTAAATGTTTTGTACTTTATTTTTGGAGAATTAAAGTGTGCATTACTTATTTGCATCTGTGTTTCTTCACACAGGAACATGACACTACAGAGCATAACCACTCCAATGAGTGATGTTTTACAAGCCTATCGAAACAACCCTGAGAAGACAGAGGAGGCTTTACAGAGAGTAAGTTCCGGATGCTGGTACTTTAGAAAACCTGCAGAACCAATGATGAGATATGTAACTGATATATCTCCCCAAAAGTATTTGGAGACTCTTTAGTCACTCGTACAAAAATATCAAACCTAATGGCATCTGCAAACAAAGGCTGCTAAAGCTTTTTTCTTTACCATTTTAGCATTTACTTTTTAACCACCTGCTCTCAAAGTGATTTTAAGTGGATGTATGAAGTCAGTTCCCCTCAAGTTCACACAGGTGTCCTAGCAAGAGTAACCACAGGTGTAAATCATCACAGTTCCACTAAGTTTTGACAACCAGAAAGTGTCCAAATACTTTAGTCTTTAAACAGTTGATATTATTTTATAATTTGAAACCTTACAATCTTCTTTTTGTGAAGATTTTTTGCTTAAAGGGATAGTCCACCCAAAAATGAAAATTCTCTCATAATTTTCTCACCCTCATGCCATCCCAGATGTATATGACTTTCTTTCTTCAGCAGAACATAAACAAAGATTTTAAGAAGAATATCTCAGCTTTGTTGGTCATTACAATGCAAGTGAATGGTGACCAGAGTTTTGAAGCTCCAAAAATCACATAAAGGCAGCATAAAAGTAATCCATAAGACTCCAGTGGTTAAATTTATGTCTTCATAAGCTAAATAAAAGATGTGGGTGAGAAACAGATCAATATTTAAATCCTTTTTTACCATAAATCTCCACTTTCACTTTCAAAATGTGACTCAAAGTGAGATTTGTTTCTCACCCACACTTATCATATCGCTTCTGAAGATATATATATTTAACCACTGGAGTCATATGGATTATTTTTATGCCGCCTTTGTGATTTTTGGAGCTTCAAAGTTCTGGTCATCATTTACATGCATTGTATGAACCTACAGAGCAGAAATATTCTTCTTAAAATCTTTGTTTGTGTTCTGCTGAAGAAAGAAAGTCATACACAACTGGGATGGCATGAGGGTGAGAAAATGATGAGAGAATTTTCATTTTTGGGTGAACTATCCCTTTAAAGTGTGTTTGTGATATATTTCTTTAAAACAAATGTAATTGTTTTAATATTTTGTCATATAATCAGAAGACATTCATACATCAGATGTGGCTTAAGTGTCTGAATACTTTTTGAGGACACTGTATGCAATATGTAACTTTGTATGTGTGTATGTAGATCCAGGCTTGTTTACTTAGGAACAATCAGAGACAATATGAAGTGGAAGAGGAAATGTGTCATTTGCAGCATGGACTTAAGACGGCACGCTCTGAACAGGTTTGACTCACTGTTTTGAACTGTTTATATGCACCACTATGGTTATTACTGTCTATATACTACTGTGATATAAAAGATGATTATACTGCTATATACCCATGGTTCAGATCATAAAAAAATATGAACATAACAGTGTATGATCTGCATCTAACCCTCACTGCCTTGTCTCTCTCTTTCTCTCTGTCTGTGCTCAGATAGTGCAGGATATCTGCAAAAAACTACAGGAAAGTGTGCACCCTCTAAACTGCTATAATATACAAGAGGTGCAGTCAGACATCCTGCTTGCAGAGGAAGCATTACAACATGCAAAGACAGCCATTAGTGTATGAGCTTACACAAATTACATGATACATTTGAATGAAAAAATATTCAAAACCTGTACATTTTCTAAAAGTAATTTTTTTGTTTGTTTAACATTTCCATGGCAATATACAGGTGCATCTCAATAAATTAGAATGTCGTGGAAAAGTTCATTTATTTCAGTAATTCAACTCAAATTGTGAAACTCGTGTATTAAATAAATTCAATGCACACAGACTGAAGTAGTTTAAGTCTTTGGTTCTTTTAATTGTGATGATTTTGGCTCACATTTAACAAAAACCCACCAATTCACTATCTAAAAAAATTAGAATACATCATAAGAAATAAAAAAAAACATTTTTAGTGAATTGTTGGCCTTCTGGAAAGTATGTTCATTTACTGTATATGTACTCAATACTTGGTAGGGGCTCCTTTTGCTTTAATTACTGCCTCAATTCGGTGTGGCATGGAGGTGATCAGATTGTGGCACTGCTGAGGTGGTATGGAAGCCCAGGTTTCTTTGACAGTGGCCTTCAGCTCATCTGCATTTTTTGGTCTCTTGTTTCTCATTTTCCTCTTGACAATACCCCATAGATTCTCTATGGGGTTCAGGTCTGGTGAGTTTGCTGGCCAGTCAAGCACACCAACACCATGGTCATTTAACCAACTTTTGGTGCTTTTGGCAGTGTGGGCAGGTGCCAAATCCTGCTGGAAAATGAAATCAGCATCTTTAAAAAGCTGGTCAGCAGAAGGAAGCATGAAGTGCTCCAAAATGTCTTGGTAAACGGGTGCAGTGACTTTGGTTTTCAAAAAACACAATGGACCAACACCAGCAGATGACATTGCACCTCAAATCATCACAGACTGTGGAAACTTAACACTGGACTTCAAGCAACTTGGGCTATGAGCTTCTCCACCCTTCCTCCAGACTCTAGGACCTTGGTTTCCAAATGAAATACAAAACTTGCTCTCATCTGAAAAGAGGACTTTGGAACACTGGGCAACAGTCCAGTTCTTCTTCTCCTTAGCCCAGGTAAGACGTCTCTGACGTTGTCTGTGGTTCAGGAGTGGCTTAACAAGAGGAATACGACAACTGTAGCCAAATTCCTTGACATGTCTGTGTGTGGTGGCTCTTGATGCCTTGACCCCAGCCTCAGTCCATTCCTTGTGAAGTTCACCCAAATTCTTGAATCGATTTTGCTTGACAATCATAAGGCTGTGGTTCTCTTGGTTGGTTGTGCATCTTTTTCTTCCACACTTTTTCCTTCCACTCAACTTTCTGTTAACACGCTTGGATACAGCACTCTGTGAACAGCCAGCTTCTTTGGCAATGAATGTTTGTAGCTTACCCTCCTTGTGAAGGGTGTCAATGATTGTCTTCTGGACAACTGTCAGATCAGCAGTCTTCCCCATGATTGTGTAGCCTAGTGAACCAAACTGAGAGACCATTTTGAAGGCTCAGGAAACCTTTGCAGGTGTTTTGAGTTGATTAGCTGATTGGCATGTCACCATATTCTAATTTGTTGAGAGAGTGAATTGGTGGGTTTTTGTTAAATGTGAGCCAAAATCATCACAATTAAAAGAACCAAAGACTTAAACTACTTCAGTCTGTGTGCATTGAATTTATTTAATACACGAGTTTCACAATTTGAGTTGAATTACTGAAATAAATGAACTTTTCCACGACATTCTAATTTATTGAGATGCACCTGTAATATTGTTCTAAACTAAGTGAATAATCTACTGATCTTTGACTGTCCTTGTTCCTCAGTCTTTTGCAGGGCTCTATGAGTTGGGGAGGTCACCCTTTCGTGGTGACATGTTGAAATACATTCTCAATGACACGGCTAAAGCCATCAAGAGTGAGATCACTGAGGAGATCCAGGTAAAGTTGAATCATGTTTCATGGGAGTGTCAGTGGATAGTAATAACTATATACGGTACATTGCTGATGTAGTGTTTGCTATGTAATAAGAATTAGCACATTTATGCATTAAACAGACTTTTTTTTATCTTTTTTTTTTTTTAATATAGTGAATTCAAGGTACATATTTTATCAGTATGTGTTGCCTTGGAATCGCACCCATGACTTTGGCATTGCTAGTTCCATGTGTTACCAGATGAGCTCTAGGAATTGTACAAGAGAATTAGATGGTATTAGAAATTAGTTTGTGTGTGTGTGTGTGTGTGTGTGTGTGTGTGTGTGTGTGTGTGTGTGTGCGTGCGCTGTGCAGGAACTGGCAACGGCAATGCTGCAGTCTGCCCAGTCGACCTGTCCAAGAGTTGTCCAGAGGTCAAGTGTCAGTGAACAGCTGGCAGATCGTGTGGCCAAGAAAACACGTCAGGCAGCACACTTCATTCAGAACACAATGCAAGAGGCTGAGAACAGCATCAGGAACAAACTCAGGTGGAACACACTTGTACATGACTATAAATATACAGTACACCTATAAATAAAGTGCATAATATCTGCACCACTAGCGTCACGAAAACAGAATTGCAAAAATAAAGATGTTTAAACAGTTCCCCTGTTTTGATAGCGCCAGAGACTGTTACACTTTTCGGGATAATAAACCTATAAATGGTTTACGTATTGTTGTCTGCATATTAAGATGGGGTAGGAAAAAGTATTAAACATCAAATGACACATTTCTGTTTTAAATTCTTGAAACTTTGAAAGAATATTGTGTTTGTCCTTTAATGAGCTAAAAAAAGCCTAATTATTCCTTAATCCTGAATAATAATTTTCTTTACTATGTGCTTCTCTCTCTCTCTTTCTCAGTGAACTAAAACTGTCCATCAACTTCTCTCTGGTGGAAAGTATAATTGATGAAGTTCTCCAGGACTTGTCAGTGGCTCAGGAAAAACTGGTGAGTGTTTGCATTCATGAATATGTGTATTGATCACATGACAGTTGTGTGTGTGCGTGTGTGTGTGTGTGTGTGTGTGTGTGTGTGTGTGTGTATGTGTTTGTGTGTGCACACGTGCTTATGTGATATGTAACATGTATCTCTCCTGCTCTCAGGACAAGCACATGAGGGAGTTCTCCCAGTCCACTAATCCCAAGGCCAATGTTCCTCAGCTCAGAGTGATGGAGCATGAATTCCCCACAGATGATGTGAGGCCAGAGCACGTCTGCTACACTTAATCACAACTTCATCTCTTGTATCTTATTTTGCACATAAGAATCAGTAAATTATATATTAAAGTGTTAACGCAAAGCCCACAGTGGCTTATTGCTTTTAGAAAAACTAGGCAAGAGCAGAGGTGATAAATCAGATAATAACACCAATAATCAGAATAAACAATTGTTCTCCCAAATAATATAGTGCAGTAGCCTAACTGCAGGCTGCTTACCGGTGCCAAGCAACATAGCTTGGTGCATTTATATACAGTAGGGTCCATAACGGCCATTTTACATCGCAAGCATGAGCAGAGTGTATTTTTTTCGGCACCCATGTTAACAGGTTACAGCATTCACATCAGAAGCATCAGAAGCACGTCAGAGTGAACTGTGGTGCAGAGAGGGTTTCTGCTCCGAGTCTATTTTTCCAGCTCTGCTCAAGCTCAATTAATGTGACGAACACTATTGATGGACACAAAAATTACAAATTGCACAGAATAAGCATAAATTTGTAGTCTAGTGTGTGTTTTATATGAATTTAAGCACACAGAAAAAAAGAGAAACATTTGTCAGATGTAAAATGACAAAAACTAAAAGAAATTATTTTAATTATATAGCTTAGCTATATATATAATTAAGGTATAGCTTAGTTATATATACTGCCTATTATATACTACTATACAGAGAGCAGGTCTAAAGGGTTAACAGCAATACCCATATACACAGCCGAGTGTGCTGACAATCATAAACAATGCATGCGACAGCACGTGTGGTCGGTAAATTTAGAACTTACCTCAGTCTTTTATTGACAAAGGATGACAGAAGATTGATTGTGGAGAAACGAAGTGCTCATGATCCTCAACTTACATTTTATAAGGATTAATTAACAAAGAAAAAAGCATAGGATGTTGTTGTTGCTTCGGCTGTTGATGGTGAGTTCACTTTTTTTCTTTTTTTTTTTTTGGAAGTGCGTCCTTGTTTTTTATGAAGAACGTATTCAACAGTCTTGGCTGATGTTTGAACATAGATACACTCACCGGCCACTTTATTAGGTACACCTGTACATTTACTTATTCATGCAATTATCTAATCAGCCAATCGTGAGGCAGCAGTGTAATGTATAAAATCATGCAGATATGGGTCAGGAGCTTCAGTTAATGTTCTCATCAACCATCAGAATGGGGAAAAAATTTGATCTCAGTGATTTAGACCATGGCATGATTGTTGGTGCCAGACGGGCTGGTTTGAGCACGCACAACAGTCTCTAGATTGTAAAGAGAATGATGTGAAAAACATCCAGCGAGCGGCAGTTCTGTGGGCAAAAATGGCTTGTTATTGACAGAGGTCAGAGGAGAATGGCATACTGGTCCAAGCTGACAGGAAGGTGACAGTAACCCAAATATACACGCGTTACAACAGTGCTATGCAGAAAAGCATTTCTGAACACACAACACGTCGAACACTGAGATGGATGGGCTACAGCAGCAGAAGACCCCTCCGGGTACCACTACTGTCAGCTTAGAACAGGAAACTGAGGCTGCAGTGGGCATAGGCTCACCAAAACTGGACAGTAGACAATTGGAAAAGCATCATCTGGTCTGACAAATCTGGATTTCTGCTGAGGTACACAAATGGTAGGCCCACTTCAACCTCAGTTTTCTGTTCTTCACTGACAGAAGTGGAACCCAACATGGTCTTCTGCTGTTGTAGACCATCTGCCTCAAGGTTCGATGTGTTGTGCATTCTGAGATGCTATTCTGCTCACTACAATTGTACAGAGTGGTTATCTGAGTTACAGTAGCCTTTCTGTCAGCTCGAATCAGTCTGCCCATTCTCCATTGGCCTCTCTCATCAACAAGGCATTTTCGTCCACAGAGCTGCTGCTCATTGGTTGTTTTTGGCACCATTCTGAATAAACTCTAGAGACAGCTGGGCGTGCAAATCCCAGAGATCAGCAGTTACAAAAATACTCAAACCAGCCCGTCTGGCACCAATAATAATGTTACGGTCTAAATCACTGAGATCACATACTTTCCCCATTCCGATGGTTGATGTGAACATTAACTGAAGCTCCTGACCCATATCTGCATGATTTTATACATTACACTGCTGCTACACGATTGGCTGCTTAGATAATCGCATGAATATGAATGGAGATGTACAGGTGTACCTAATAAAGTGGCTGGTGAGTGTATATCACTTTTCTATGGTTGTACACACATATTTCTGACTATAAAGTGAGTGATCGATCAGAGAGTGGTCGCGTCCTGTATTGTACAAAAATGCAAAGGCTCGTCACCCTCCCCGTCTCCTTCATGTACAAAAACTAGTTTCAATACTGAATTGTGTTTTTAAGGATCAGAGCTTATTTTGTTCGCTGCCACTAAATGAAATACTTCTTCAGGACTTTATGAGGTTATATCAGCTTCATGTGAATTTAGAAAATTTTATGATGATCAAGTTTGTAATACTTATCAATCTCCCACTCCTAAAAAAAACATTTTAAAAGTTATGATCATTAATAAAGGAAATATTCAACGTAGTAACATAGAAATTACTTTATTTTTCTGTACAGAGCCACTGCTGTGACGCTGTAACAACGCTTAAAATGTGAAAGCCCTAGCGAGTCTGCAGCTGTAGTTACAATGTAGTTGCGATGGTGCTCTGTTCATGTCTAGCTCAAGCTTGCAATGTGAAACGGGCGTAAGTCTGAGACCATATTGAAAATTGTTCTTTTTTTGCATTCTGTTCTTAAAGGAATAGGTCACCCTAAAATTAAAATTCTCTCATCATTTACTCACCCTCATGCCATCCCAGATGTATATGACTTTCTTTCTTCTGCAAAACACTAACGAATATTTTTAGAATATCTCAGTTCCTTACAATGCAAGTGAATGGTGACCAGACTTTTCAAGCTCTAAAAATCACATAAAGGAAACATAAAATTAATCCATACGACTCCAGTGGTTAAATATATGTCTTCAGAAGCGATATAATAGGTGTGGGTGAGAAAAAGTTCAATATTTAAGTCCACTTTCCACTTTCACTTTCACATTCAAATTCTTTCACATTCTGAAAGTGAAAGTGGACATTTATAGTAAAAAAGGACATACACTATATGGCCAAAAGTTTGTGGACACCCCCTTCTAATTAACGAATTTGGTTACTCCATTAAATCCAGTAAAGAAAAATCTTAATGTTTCTTTATGTAATGGCTTGGGTTTTGTGTGCTTCCAAATTTGTGGCAACTGTTTGGGGATAGCTCTTTTCTGTTCCAGCATGACAATGCCCCTATGAACAAAGTGAGGTCCATAAAGAAATGGTTTACTGTGTCTGGCATGGAAGAAATTGACTGGCCTGAACAAAGCCCAGACCTGAACCCAACTGATCACTTTTGGGTTGAACTGGAACAGCAACTGAAAATCAGGCCCCATCGACCAACATCAGTTCTGACCTCACTGATAGCCTTGTGTCTGAATGAGAGCAAATCCCTGCAGCCATGTTACTTCATACAGTATAGTGGAAAGCCTTCCCAAAAGAGTGGAAGCTGTTATTACAACAAAGGGGGAAATTGATGCCTAAGGTTTTGAAATCAAATGTTCATCAAGCACATATGGTGTCCACAAACATTTGGCCATATAGTGTAAATATTGATTTGTATCTAACCAAAAGTGATTGCATTGCTTCAGAAAACATGGATTAAACCACTTAAGATTGAAAAGGCCTGGTCACCATTCACTTGCATTGAAAGGACCTACAGAGGTGAGATATTCTTTTAAAAATCTTTGTTTGTGTTCTGCCGTAAAAAAAAAGAAAGCCCTACACACCTGGGATGTCATGAAAGTGAGTAAATTATGAGAGTTTTCATTAAGCATCACAATTTGAATGAAAATGTACATGAATTTCAGATTTGATTAGTGTTTATGTCCCCGTTTGCTTTAATGACAGCATGCACTCATGCTTGACTCTTAGGTTTGTGCAAAACCTGATGATCCATCTTTTCCCAGCATAATTTGAGAACGTTCAGAAGAGCATCTTGTGTGCTTCAATGGAAGCAAGGAAATCTCACTTCTTTGTACAAAGTAGTTAACATGGTGAATGTCTCAGATATGTCACATTTGATTAGATGTAACCTAAGAAAATCTTAATTATTTCTTCATTTAATGTCATAACCTTTCTTTTTCAAAATCCGAAAACTTTAATTCCAGGTTTGAATGAGAAATACAATTTTTAATGTGGTCTCAGACCTTTGGACCCCACTATACAATTAGATTGCTTTTCTACCAGAGCAAATTACCAGATGTACTTTGATCATATCAGTTCTGTATGTCCTGTTTAAGTGGAATGTTTGAGGTTAGTCATATGCACATCTGTGTATTAAGATGTCCAAAGTTTTTTGTTCTCTCTGCCTATGTTCTCAGTACGTCCCCGTCATCTGGAGAAGCAGCTTCCACTCGCGTAGCATCCGTCCCGCCCCTTCAATCAAAAGTAGGTCCCTTGTGTCCTGATGGCGAGGAGAGATGCTTGCTAAGAAAAAGTTTCTCCTCTTGCAGTCTGTCAAATGCTGTGCCTCTGCTTTTGCCCTCCCAAATCAAATTTCACTGGATGTAGCTAACATACTAGTGACATCATAGCTTGGTGTTACTGGCAAAATGATTGGCTGTAACAAACCCTCACACCACGCACCACAGCTGCTGAGGTCAGAGGTCATGTTCAGATCTGTTTAATCATGCAGTCATCGATGATGTCAGAACAGCAGATGTCAGAGGGTTGTTGATGCTCTTATTTTAGCTAAAACCAGCATATTTAAACAGTGGTTTATGGTTGTTTAGATCTCACAATATTGTTGTGACGTTACGAAGTGGCAAAACTCATGAATATTAATTAGGATATGTGCAGATAATATCAAATAATCTTTTACTGCAAAGACAAAAAGTGGTACCCACATGTCCCACCTGTAATTGATTCCTAGTGATGGAACACAAAAGGAAATGATATGCAGAATGTTCATGTTGCTTTTTCAGTACAACGAAAGCACAAAGTGTCCAGGTTTAGTTCATATATATGGTCCAGACTCTTGTCCTTATTTACACTTGCACACATTCAAACTGCCGCACCGTTCCAGGTTTCACGTCAGTGACACCAAATGCAATTGGTTCTTTTTCAAATTTTCAGTGAATATCGACTTGAATTTCAGGCGTAAGAGCCATATGGACTACTTTTATAGTGCTACTATGGTGCTTTTTGTCATTTTTGGAGCTTGACAGTGCCCCAACCTATTCACTTTCATTGCATGGACGAAAGCTGCATCAACATTCAGCACTTCTCCTTTTGTGTTCCAAAGAAGAAAAAAAGTAATTTGGGTTTAGAAAGAAATTATGCAAAAAAAAATTATGCAGCATTCTTTTCTCTAATTACAGAAATCTGGTTAGTTAATCTGACTTCTTGACCCCATTTCCACCTGGTATTACAAAGTGTCTCGGTGATCAAATCACATGTGGTCAGGTGAGACACATCGCTTTTTACACCTGGTCACTTTAATGCGTCTCCTGTGATCACTTGTGTTCGGATTTGGAGGGGAGGGTCTCTGTTTCATGATGACATACATCAGTCATTATGTCAGTGTGTTACTGCATGATATTAAAGCGCAACAAAGTTAGTAAAGACAAAAAAGCACGAAAAAAATGATGCGCTGTTTCTCCTAGATGCAATTGAAATTTACTAAAAAAGAAGATCTGTGAAGCTCTCGTATCTGTGTATGTATCCACTTTTTAAAATGTTCCGATCTGACGGTTATTTCCTTTTAAAGCCAGCAAAGTTTATACTCTTGTTTTAGCACAGCAGTTAATAGACAGGTGAGGGGTGGTGCTTCGTCTTCTCTGCTGCCGGGACTCATACAGGACGGATTAGCGTTTACACCTCAAATGTGATGTGGACACATGCATTTTTGACCACATTCATATGTGTTTTTTGTGATCCAATCACAAATCGTTTTAGACTCCGTTTAGACCTGTATTTAGTGCTGGCCATATGTGATCGGATCACCCGAAGCGCATCTTAATACCAGGTGTAAACGGGGTCCTTGTGTTGCTGTGTGAGATTGTGTGTGTGTGATGCAGTAGTAGTGTTACAGTGTGACAGTAAGAGCTTGCATTGTTGTTTGAAATAGTGTCGTGAGAGCTGGAACCCCCCTCGTGGGATTTCCCCTCCCTGTCTAATTGCTCATCTCTCTGTGTGCTGTGCCAGTCGGAGAGAGAGGGGGGTTGAATTTGGGAGGTTCCACCCTGTCTCTAGACTAGATATAATGAGCTGTGTAACACACTGCTGGCAGCAGCTAACTGGAGCATAGCCCTGTTACTCTCACACCACTGAGCCCCGCAGACACAGCGAGGGGGCCACCCGCTTACAACCATGACACAAGAGCATGTCCATACATATAACCTATATTTCACCTCAAAAAACAAAACAAAAACAAAACATAAAGAATTATATTTGAATATATTATTGTAAATAATGAAGCCTATTACGATGACCATTGTGACTTTATTTTCATGTCAAATATGAACATTTCCCCCCAGTTCTCCTTATTGGAATGCAAGAAATATTAATCTCATTACAGTAATGCCAAAAATTATTATATATTAATTAATTGTAAAGTATTTATACGTAATGGTATCGTTTGTGGTACTGCACTGAATTTATGCTGATTTAAATAAAAAAACATTGTATAATATCCACTCACTGAGCACTGGTCCTAATGGTCCTAATAAAGTGCCCGGCATTATCTTCTGTTGTTGTAGCCCGTCCGCCTCAAGGTTCGACGTGTTGTGCATTCTGAGATATTATTCTGCTCACTACAATTGTACAGAGAGGTTATCTGAGTTACTGTAGCCTTTCTGTCAGTTTGAACCAGTCTAGCCATTCTCAATTGACCTCTCTCGTCAACAAGGCGTTTCCATCTGCAGAACTGCTGCTCACTGGATGTTTTTGCCACCATTCTGAGTAAACTGTAGAGACTGTTGTGCATGAAAATCCCAGGAGATCAGCAGTTACAGAAATACTTAAACTAGCCCGTCTGGCACCAACAATCATGCCACGGTCGAAATCAATGAGATCACATTTTTCCCCATTCTGATGGTTGATGTGAACATTAACTGAAGCTCCTGATCCGTATCTGCATGATTTTATGATGCACTGCTGCCACATGATTGGCTGATTAGATAATCGCATGAATAAGTAGGTGTACAGGTGTAGAGTTATTTCTAATAAAGTGCTCAGTGAGTGTAAATTTAACTGTAATTTAGAAAAAAAAACTATAAATGCATATTGTATTACAGAAATTAAAATATAATCACCATTGAAAATAATGGGAATTACAAAAGAAAGAAACAAACATTCGGATGCATTATGGTAATGAGAGATAATTTAAAGGGGAAAATGTGCTTAATTGTGATGATAATAATGTCAGAGTAAAAATACTATATTATAGAAATTAAGATACAGTATAATGAGAATCACCATTAAGAATAATTGGAATTTCACACTCAAAAATAAAGCAAAACATCCGGAAACATTATGGCAATGCGGGGAAATTTAGGGGGTAAATGTACTTAATTGTCATGAAAATAATGTCAAAATAATGTTGATGCAAAAATATTATATTATAGAAATTAAGATGAGAATGAGAATCACCAATAATAGGAATTATCAATAAAACAAAAACAAAAAACAACCAGATGCATTACGGTAATGAGGGGAAATTTAAGGGGGACATGTGCTTGATTGTCATAAACATAATATCAGAGCAAAAATACTACATTGCATAAATTAATATATGACTAGAATCACCATTGAGAACAATTGGAATTACAAAAAAAAACAAACAAAAAAAAAAATATCCAGACACATTACAGAAATGAGGGGAAATTTAAGGGGAAATGTGCTTGATTATCATGAAAATTATTTTAGAGCAAAAATACTATAATATAGAAATTAAGATAAAACAAGAATCACAGTTGAGAATAATTGGAATTACAAAAACAAACAAACAAAAAAAAAAAAAACATCTGAAAACATTATGGTAATGAGGGGAAATTTAGGGGGTAAATGTATATAATTGTCATGATAATGTCAGGGCAAAAAAAACCCTGATGTTATAGAAATTAAGGTATAATGAATATCACCTTTGAGAATAATGGGATTTACCAAAAAAAAAAAGAATAACATCCTGACGCAGTATGGCAATGAAGGGAAATTTAAGGGGAAATGTGCATAATGTCATGAACATAATACCACAATGCAAAAAGTCTTCATGGTTTTAAATGTTCTTTATAAGTTAAATTTTCTTTATTTAATTTGTTTGTTTTTTTGGTTGGTGGGGATGGGGGTAACGGGTTTGTGAGGTTCACTACTGAACTGTGTCGTCATGTGGATTTCCTGAACCTGCACTATCCAGTTATCCTTGTCTCTGGTTTAATCTTAATTTTCCTGTTCTGTTTTTCCACTTCTAAGCATTCAATCCTTCTCTCTTTTCCTCTGCTTTATTTCTAAATATTCATCGCTCTCTTTCTCCATCCTTTCTCTCACTATCCCTGTCCATTTCCTCCTCTCTAGAAAGATACACATATTATTCAGGATTTGGTGGCACCCCTCCCTCACTATCTCCCTCTGTCGTCCCTTATTTCCTTCCTCTCGCTCTCTCTCTGCAGGTTTGTTAGATGTAGAAGGCGAACAGCAGGCGCGTGTGGCCACACATCCCCAGCAGAAGGTAGAGGAGCGAATGGGAGGAGGGGGAGGGCCTCAGATCTCCAGGGTAGGAACGGAGGAGAGGAGGCGGGCCCTGTCGTTGTCGTTGGCGACGGGGCTGTCAGTCACATTGGCAGGCCAGCTGAAGCCAGGAAGCCCCTCCTACCCGGGGAGAGAGGCGGATGCTGCTGCCGCTCCTGCTGCTGCCGCTCCTGCTGCTGCCGCTCTTAGCAACAGAGAGCCCCGGCGCTCGGAGCCAGCACCTCCTCAGCCCCCTATGGACCTGCCCATCGATGGCCACACACTGAGGCACTACACCCGCTCCAGGCCCCGACCCAACCGCCAGAACAGGCAGCCGCCCACCAAACCGCAGGTAAGACAGGGCTACGGGTGTATGAGAGGGTCGGGAACCGAGAAGAAAGGAGCACTTGAGAGGGATGGAATGAATGTTAGAGGAGCTGGCTGAGACAGGGAGAGATGGAGGCAGAGTTGGGGATGCTGGTGATGGAGAGAGCGCAGAGTGGGAGAGAAAGATAGGGGGAGGGAGGGAGAATTGGAGGCTGCTTTCTGATGGCCGTGCTCAGGTTGGTTCATCCGCCGCAATACAGGCTATTTTAGAGGCTTGCAGCACCTCCAGGCTCTTGCTTTCTCTCTCCATCTCTCTCTCTCTCTGCCCGTCTCCTTCACTTCATCCTCTAATTTTTATCCTTTATCTCAATTATAATGCTCCAATATGTAGCGAGAGACACTTGGAGAGAAGGTGATGCTGTGGTGGGTTGTGAATTTTTGGGTGTGTATCCTCCATTGCAGTTTTCGAAGGCAGCGTGTTTCTATGTGTTTATGATTCTCAGTGGGGTGGTGTGTGTGTGTGTATGCTGTCAGAATGGGGCACAGTCTCTTTCCAGTGGTTATAGATGGTTGTGCTTGGTGTGACTGCTGTAGCATCTTAATTATTAATGTTTCTAAATCAAGGAGGGTTTCTCTCTCTGTGTGTCCCTCTCTCTCTCTTTCATTTCATCTCTCTCGTCCTTCTGTCATTAGGAATGGAGGATCCCTCTATTCATGGCATTCCACAGTGTAGGGTGTGGGATCGAAATCAGTTATTCAGTATCTGTTTGTGTGTGTGTGTGTGTGTGTGTGTGTGTGTGTGAGAGTGTGTGAGAGAGAGCTCTGTACGTCTACATTCATCCTCGTCAACTGGTATGTTGTACAGATCACCTGGTGTAGCTTGAGTGTTTAAAGGGAGAAACTGATTGGTGTGTGTGTGCTGTCTTGGTTGTGCATGATCAGCCCTTGATCAAAGGTTGCTGTGTGTGGTTGCACTGGCACATGCATCTCCTGCGATTCTATTGAGCCGATCTTGTTTTTCCTATGGATTCACACTCTTGTGAAAAATTACATACTCACTGCAGTGTTTTCATTATGTGTTTGAGATAGAGAGATAAGAAAGAAAGGCTGAGTATGTACTTATTTCCTCATATTTGTGCGTATCAGTAACACTTGTACATCCTGGTATCCTGTGAATGGTCACTTGGTAAATGGTTGCCATAGCGATGGGTTTTACGATGTTCTGAACTGTGACTGCTAACACTCATGCCTGTACACTATTGTGTGTCTAATGTGCTCCTATGGCATGTGGCCTGTTTATTGATGCCTCTATTGTGTGTTTGTCTGTTAGTAAATTATGCTGATAAGGATGGCATTGTGACCTCATAATTGGATTTTGTGTTCCATTGTAATTGTGGCAATTCTGTGTTATTGTTAGGGATTTATTCATAGATACGTTGATTTGTTGATAACTATATTTGAAACATACCTATTTTATTTCATTGCCACAGAATTGCCACAGAGTATTTACCTCTAGTTGGCCAAATTTACCCATTTATATGTAATTTTTTTGTCAGTGCCACGGTACAATGATGCTACCAAAAATTGTATTTTTGATAAATTATGATTACCATTTTCATTTACCGTGGTATTTACAGTCAAGGAGCACTCTGTTAGAAACACCTGTACACCTACATTTTCATGCGATTATCTAATCAGCCAATTGTGAGACAGCAGTGCATGCATAAAATAATGCAGATACAGGTCAGGAGCTTCAGTTAAAGTTCACAACCATCAGAATGGGGAAAAATGTGATCTCAGTGATTTCGACCGTGGCTTGATTGTTGGTGCCAGATGGGCTGGTTTGAGTATTTCTGTGATTGCTGATCTCATGGGATTTTCACACACAACAGTCTATAGAGTTTACTCAGAATGGTGCCAAAAACAAAAAACATATAGTGAGCGGCAGGATGGAAATGCCTTGTTGAAGAGAGAGGTCATTGGAGAATGGCCAGACTGGTTCGAGCTGACAGAAAGGCTACTGTAACTCAGATAACCACTCTGTACAATTGTGGTGAGAAGAAACATCTCAGAATGCACAACATGTCGAACCTTGAGGCGGATGGGCTACAATGGCAGAAGACCATGCCGGGCACTTTATTAGGTCCATAGTGTTCCTAATAAAGGGCTCAGTGAGTGTACATGGGAGTTTCCAAAACATAGTAGATTAGCATTAGGGATGGGAATAATAAGGAATTTAATGATTCCGGTTCCAATTCTGATTCCTCTGAACAATTCTGATTCCTTACCGGTTTCATTAATAATTTTTACTTTTCAGGAAGAAATAATTGTAAATAAGAAATGCATTAAATTATGAGATCTTTTGAAAGATCAAAAGATCACATATAACAAATCAAAGATAAATGTAACAATTCTTGCAAAAGGCATGTTTATATATACTTTTTGAGGCATCAGTGCAATCCAATAAATGGCCCAAATGTAAATATATATTTAATAAAAATTGTAACCAAAAAATATGTGCTTGCATGTTTCATCCATTTACTTAAAAAAAAATAAAAATAAATCATTATAAATCAAAACGTGTAGGCCTATCTTTATTTACACATTGATATATAAACAACTACTCAGTGCACTACCTAATTTAAGTGTCAGGAGCCTGAAGCACATAATATTAAATAACAGTTCTTATTTAATTTCAAGATGGACATGATGGAAGTCAGATTTACTCAAAACAACCGACTCACAAGAGTCATTTGTTCGGGAATTGGAACACACAGCTCTGCTGCTGAATATCGCATTTGTAACATCCACATTGGGGGGAAAAGCTCGTTCAAGAATCGTTAGTCATAAAAATCATATGGTGTCTGTATTTTTATAAAATGGAAAATTCTTTGTTCCCAATCTTAATTAGCATTGTACAAATCATGGTAGTTGGGTAGTTAGTACCAGGGACCGGTTACTACCTTTAAAAAAAAAAAAAAAAAAAAAAAAACGTTTTCACTCCGGAACAATTGAAAATCACTTTGTTCTGGTTTTCGGTTATGTTCTGCTAAAAATTTTGTTCGTTTTTGGTTTTTGTTCCTTGAACCGTTTTTAGTCCCTGGTTAGTACTGTGTGGTTTGAAAAATCCCATTTTAGGGATATGCTAAACTACCCATTTTAATAATCAAATAGTCTGTGATAAGGATAATGTATAATTAGGATCTGATATTATGTTCATGTGACCCCAATCAGATGCATTTCAGAGGGATATATATGGATGCTAAGCGCAGCATTTCAACATGGTAATGAACGGATATTCAACAAATAAATAAGCTAAATAACTATAACATCTTATTGCACAAAATAATCAAAGAAAGAAAAGTATGAAATAAGAAAGTCTCCAATACAGAGTAGCACAAAACTGCTTATGCACATCCTGAATGCACAATGACAATGAATGTTCAATGTAACTGAATTGCTTCAAGGCGATCCTCGCTGCACATTCAAAAGAGCAGAACTGCAAGATAACCAACATCAAGCAACTTAATTTTTTTTTACTGCAACTATTTATTTAAGCAGTGTCTCTCCACAGCACCTCACAAATACAGTAACATTACTAACACCAGTGGATTTTTAGTGTCCGATAGTGATCGTCTTGAAATGTATTGTCAATTCAGCATAAAAAGACTAAACCTAAAGCATTAAAGAAATGAAACTTCTTGCAGAGAGTTTTACTGTGCTGACTGTTATTCACTTGTAAGCTCAGCAAGTTATCATCATGCAAAAACGCTCTCCAAGAAGTTCCGTCTCTTAATTTATTTGAGAATTGCATCTCCCATTTAAACCACTACTAAAATTCTATTGTTAGTAGTCGACCACACTAGTCGACTGCTCGGCCACCCTGATATATCCCTAATACTGTTATGTGATGTCATTGTCTGTGTAAAAGAACTGAACCTCTTTTTGTGTTGTCACGACGACCAGCATGTGTGAGAATCATGCTGAATGTTGTCATGGCTACCTGTTGGAAAGTACCAGTTGCTATGGACAGTTACTGAAGTTGGTACCCTCACACAATCAGACTCAAAGACAGAGGCTATCATATAGAGATACAATCACTGATGTTAACTTCATTCAGTATACTGTGTATCCATGGCTACAGGTGTGTGTGCATAGCTATAATTTGGGGACAAAAATGAGCTACAGTAAATCAAAAATGTTTTTTTCCTTTTATGACAGTTGGAAAAAAATAATTAATAAAAACATGAATTAGTGCTTTTAATTCTAAAATTTCAAACAGTTGTTTTGTAGGGTTAGGGTGTGGGTAGGTTAGTCTGTAGTAGTATAATGAGTATAATTAGCATTATATAAAACAATAGAAGTCTATTATTATCCTCATTTAGAAATCTAAATAAACGTTTGTGAGTATATGTGTATTTCTGAGGTCATTGTGCGGTCAGGCAGGACAGAGTCTCACTGGAGATTAGAGAGATGGGCACAGAGGAGGAAAAAACTACTGGTATTTTATCAGATCACCTGAATGTGTGTGTGTGTACGTTTATTAGTATGTTCATTCCCAGATATCAGCGTGATCTGTTGGCAAGGGTGTGTGTCCATATCGTATGGGGTGATATTCCTTGGCTGGTGAAAATCCAATGACAGGTGTTGCCTCAGGCAGAAGCTTGTATGACTGTATAAGAGATGATGCCAAGATGGTCAAAAGTGTGCATCTTTAGAGTCACGTGACACCATGTGAGGTTCGGACATGTGAACGGCGAGCTCTCTGTGCACTTTGCTAGTTTTAACACTTTTAATGATATAAACCGGTGAGATTCGATACACTGTTTCATAACTCTAGGAGGACAATATGTCAAAGAATTCAAAATCCTCGGGCTCTGGAGACATTAAAAGACACTTACGTGCTCAAGCTGATACACCCGAAAGAGCCGCGAGCCAGGGAGTCAGTTTGGTCAGGGAAATGCGGCAAGAGTTGCTGGGCATGTCGGCAATGCTGACGAAGGTCGTTGCTGACTTGGAGGTTCTGGCTGTGATATGTCGATCGATCACTGCCATGGAGGTGAAGTTCTCTGAGATGGTTACAAGAGTGGGGGATGTCGAGAAACGGATCGATTATCTGGAGTCATCAGAGAAGGAATTATCTGCTAACCCGCTAGCAACCAAGGTGGATTTGGAGCGTGTCTGGGAGAAGTTGGAGGACATAGAGAACCGTAGCCGGCAGAATAATGTCCATATTGTCAGAATTCCTGAGGCCGAAGAGGGTCGGGATATGGTGAAATTCCTGGATGGGCTCCTTCCAAATCTGCTCGACATAACAGTCCATAAGCTGGAAATCAAGCGAGCTCACACAGTTCCGGCGTGGAGATCCACGGAGGGAGATGAGCCTCAATCAATTCTGGCCAAATTTCTGAGATCATCCGATTAGAATCTTGTGTTAAGCGAGGCAAGGAGTAAAGGAAGGCTTTCTTGGAAAAACCACAGCATTTTCTTGTTCCAGACTTTGCAAATTCAACAAGAGAGAAATGTGAACGAATCAAGGAATGCAAGAAACTTTTACATCAACGGAAGGTCACTTTTGCACTGATATTCCTGGCCAAATTGAAAATAGATGCTAAGGAGGGCCGTAAAACATGCCCACAGCAAGCGATGTTCTTCATAAAGTCAATGGAGTAAGTCACTTTGTGACACTCATGTTGCAGCCGAATGGACCGGCTCACTGATCATTCACTTAACTGTTTGAGGAAACTGAGTGTTTTTTTGGTGCTGGTTCTGCCTAGCGGCTGGAGTTTATTTTGCAGAGTGGCACACATCACATTCGGGACAGTTTTGTGGATGAATCTACACGCTCTTTGAGTTTGTTCCGCCTATTGGCTGGAGTTTGTTTTATAGATTATCTTTTGCTGTGTAATTCTGTCTCACAACATTTTTTAAAGAAACACTGGACTTGAGCAATCCAACAGCAGAGTTGTCGCAGGGGTCCTCGTAGGCGTACATGTACTGTTTGAGTTTTGAGGGATGGATGCCAGTTGGCGCTGTCGTGCGCGGGGTTAATGCGCACGTTTTTCTTTTTTCTGTTTGTTTTTTTCCGGGGGATGTTCAGGTTTTAATGGTCGCACCAATGCTGGAATGTGGTCTTTATAATCTTGTTTTTGACACACTATCTATTTCTATATCTTTTCTTATATGTCAGAATGTCAAATGTTAATATGAGTGGATTGTCTCTCTCCATGTGGAATGTGAATGGGTTTGGGCACCACATAAAAAGAAGGAAGGTTATTTCTCTTCTTAAGCATAAGAAATATGATATAGTGTTTCTTCAAGAAACGCAACTTTCTCCGCAGGAAGCGGAAAAACTTGGAAAGATATGGTGTGGGCATTTTTTTTTTTTATAGTGCTGGCTTGAGTAAGAGCAGGGGTGTCATTACACTGATAAGTAAACATCTGCAATTCAAATGTCTCAAACAGTGTAAAGATAAATTAGGAAGAGTCATTATTGTTTTAATGTTCATTAATATTTATGCACCTAACATGGATGATCAGGGCTTTTTTTATAGATCTTGAAGGGATGTTGCAAGCCGCTGCCACCCCTCATGATATAATACTGGGAGGAGACTTTAATCTTTTGATAGACATAGTCTTTGATCATAGTGAAGCAAAAGTGTGCAAACCCCCTAGAGCAATATTGACGCTTCACAGGATGTGTAAAAATCTTAGTCTTACAGATATTTGGAGACTTTTGAACCCATCTGGTAGGGACTATACATTTTTTTTCCATCAGTCCATAAGTTTTACTCTAGAATAGATTTGTTTTTTTATATCTATGTCCCTCATTTCATCTGTTGTTGATTGCTCAATTGGAAACATTTTAGTCTCAGATCATGCCCTGGAGTGTCTAGAGGTGTTGCCACATATGGAGAAAAATAAATGATATAGTTGGCATTTTAATGTATCCCTTTTGCAAAATCCTGAATTCCAACAAATGCTAAAGGCTGAAATCAATGTCTATATGGAGACCAACTGGTCCTCAGTATCCTCTGTGAGCGTGGCTTGGGAGGCACTTAAGGCGGTTCTTAGGGGCCGGATCATACAGTATGCCTCATTTACCAAACAATCCAAAGCACAAGAACTCGTGAAATTGGAAGGGAATATTAAATGTGCCGAGGCAGAGCTGAAGTGCCGAATGTTGTTTAATGGTCTCCTAGAATTGACCTGATTGAAATACAGATATAATACTATTTTTGTCACGGAAGGTGGAGTTTTGGCTATTCAGGGCAAGAAAATATTTATCTCGGCCATGGATATTAATAATGCTTTTAAAGAATTCTATATTGATCTTTATAGTTCCATGTCTTCATCTACTGATAAAGATATTAAAAACTTTGTGGAACCATTAGAACTTCCTAAACTGACATCTGAGCAAAAAAAATTCTCTTGATTCTGAGAGAAACTTGGAGGAGCTTGGCGAGGTAATTAAGGCCCTGCCTACAGGCAAGGCTCCGGGACCAAACGGCTTTGCAGCTGAATTTTTTAGATCTTATGCTACAGAATTGGCTCCACTTTTGCTAGAAGTTTATACGGAATCATTAAAGAATGGAAAGCTTCCACCAACCATGACACAAGCCCGGATCAGTCTGATACTTAAAAAGCACAAAGATCCAAGTGAGTGTAAGAGTTACCATCCAATTTCCCTGATCAGAGCTAGACGTTAAAATATTGTCAAAAACCGATTAAGTTATGACATCTTTTATACATATAGATCAGGTGGGGTTTATTCAGGCCGTAGCTCTTCTGATAATATTAGGTGTTTCATCAATATCATGTGGTCAGTGGTGAATGATCAGACTCCGGTCGTCGCCATCTCATTTGATGCCGAAAAGGCGTTTGATATGGTAGAATGAGATTACCTTTTTAAGATTTTGGAAATGTAGGGGTTCAGGAATACCTTTATTGAATGGATTAAGGTACTTTATAGAAACCCGGTAGTGGCGGTACAAACAAATGGATTAATTTCAGATTATTTTACTCTGGATAGGGGCACCCGGCAGGTATTGTTTTGTCTTGCCCTGGAACCATTAGCCGCGATAAGAAAGGAGGATGATTTTCCAGGGGGTGATGACGGGAGGTGTGGCATATAGTCATAACGCAGATGATATTTTATTATTCGTATCCAACCCCACTAGATCTATGCCTTGCCTCCACAGAATTATTAATTACTTTTCTAAATTCTCAGGATACAGAGTTAATTGGTGGGCTAGGCCTACACAAAATGTTGTTTTATTATTATGCATTTGGTCTCAGACATTTGGCTCATTGGTCACTTCCACCTGAGAAAGCCCCTCCCTGGTTTTGTAATGAACAGGAAGTTCTTGCCCCTATTTCACCATCGCAAAGCCTTTCTATCAAACTAATCGGAGAAGTTACACCCCATTATCTCGCATTTGCACTCGGTATGGACAAAAGTGTCCAGAGTGTTTAATTCGGACATTTACATGTAGCCTTGAGCATATGGCTGAACCCAAAACTATGTATTAATAAGTCCCCTTTCTGCTGGACAGAGTGGATTGTGAGGGAGGTTAATACGCTCGGTGACCTATATGAGAGTGGAGTGTTGAGATCCTTTGAAAATATGGTTCAACATTTTGGGATTCCCAGATCTCATTTCTTTAGGTATTTACAGCTGCGCCACCTGCTCTCTGCTACACGGCAGATACTCTGGGAGTGGTAATTACTGCTTTTGGAAAAGGTCATGAGGCATCAGTGTATTACTCTGGCCTTCTTGAAGGGCTCTCGGGGAGGGGCATTGGAGAGAGAAGTACAGTTTTAAATGTGTGTGATTATTATTATTATTTGATATATACACTACCAGTCAAAAGTTTTGAAACACTTGACTGAAATGTTTCTCATGATCTTAAAAATATTTTGATCTGAAGGTGTATGCTTAAATGTTTGAAAACAAAAATATAGTTGTGCCACCATATTAATTTATTTCATTATAAAACTAAAATTTAATTAAAAAAAAAAAAAAAAAAAACGTTTTTGAAATTGATGACTTGGACCAAATAATAAAGAAAAGCAGCCAATAAGTGCCCAACATAGATGGGAACTCCTTCAATTCTGTTTTAAAAGCATCCCAGGGTGATACCTCAAGAAGTTGGTTGAGAAAATGTCAAGCGTACATGTCTGCAAATTCTAGACAAAGGGTGACTACTTTGAAGATGTTAAAATATAACACAGTTTTGATTTATTTTGGATTTTGTTTAGTCACAACATAATTCCCATAGTTCCATTTATGTTATTCCATAGTTTTGATGACTTTACTATTATTCTAAATGTGAAACAAATTATAATAAAGAATGAGTAAGTGTTTCAAAACTTGACCAGTAGTGTGTGTATATACAGTATATATATATATATATATATATATATATGTACACACACACACTATACAGACAAAAGTATTGGGACACCTACACATTACACCTACAGGAGCTTTTATGACATCCCATTCTAAATCCATAGGCATTAATATCGAGTTGGTCCCCCCTTTGCAGCGATAAGAGCTTCCACTCTTCTGGGAAGGCTTTCTACAAGATTTTGGAGTGTGTCTGTTGGAATTTTTGCCCATTCTTCCAGAAGAGCATTTGTGAGGTCAGACACTGATGATGGATGAGAGTTGGAAGCATAGAATTTTCCGAAATGTTAATGCCTCAGCTTACCAAGACATTCTGGAAAATTCTATGCTTCCAACTTTGTGGAAACAGTTTGGGGAAGGCCCTTTTCTGTTCCAGCATGACTGTGCCCCAGTGCACAAAGCAAGGTCCATAAAGACATGGTTGGATGAGTTTGGTGTGGAAGAACTTGACTGGCCCGCACAGAGCCCTGACCTCAACCCTATCGAACACCTTTGGGATGAACTAGAACGGAGATTGCGAGCCAGGCCCTCTCATCCAACATCAGTGTCTGACCTCACAAATGCTCTTCTGGAAGAATGGGCAAAAATTCCAACAGACACACTCCAAAATCTTGTAGAAAGCCTTCCCAGAAGAGTGGAAGCTGTTATAGCTGCAAAGGGGGGACCAACTCGATATTAATGCCTATGGATTTAGAATGGGATGTCATAAAAGCTCCTGTAGGTGTAATGTGTAGGTGTCCCAATACCTTTGTCAATATAGTGTATATATATATACACACACACACACACACACACACACTACCGGTCAAAAGTTTTGAAACACTTGACTGAAATGTTTCTCATGATCTTAAAAATATTTTGATCTGAAGGTGTATGCTTAAATGTTTGAAAACAAAAATATAGTTGTGCCACCATATTAATTTATTTCATTATAAAACTAAAATTTAATTAAAAAAAAAAAAAAAAAAAACGTTTTTGAAATTGATGACTTGGACCAAATAATAAAGAAAAGCAGCCAATAAGTGCCCAACATAGATGGGAACTCCTTCAATACTGTTTAAAAAGCATCCCAGAGTGATACCTCAAGAAGTTGGTTGAGAAAATGTCAAGAGTACATGTCTGCAAATTCTAGGCAAAGGGTGACTACTTTGAAGATGCTAAAATATAACACAGTTTTGATTTATTTTGGATTTTGTTTAGTCACAACATAATTCCCATAGTTCCATTTATGTTATTCCATAGTTTTGATGACTTCACTATTATTCTAATATGTGAAGAAAAAAAAAAGAATTATAATAAAGAATGAGTAAGTGTTTCAAAACTTTTGACCGGTAGTGTGTGTGTGTGTGTGTGTGTGTGTGTGTGTGTGTGTGTGATATATATATATATATATATATATATATATATATATATATATATATATATATATATATATAATTTATTTATTTTTGTGAATGTGTGTGCTCATGTGTGACCACATAGATGTTTGTTGAGGGTTAGGGTGGGGTTGAGGATTGGGAGGGGGAGGGGAAATAGTGGGGGTTAAATGTTTATTCTGTGAATATAGTTTTGTGTCTCTTTGTCAATTTTGAGAATCAATAAAAAGTGTTAATCAGAAAAAAGTGTGTATCTTTGTTCTAATTCTCTCGTCAACTCCTGCCTTTATAATGGCTGCATAAGCATTTCTTTATTTCCTCCCCCTAACCAATATCACACCCCCATCACATCCATCCATCCATCTATCCATCTATCCATCCATGCATTTTCTTTACCGCTTAGTCCATTAGGGTCACGGTGGCAATTGGGAGAGCAGAGAGGCCCAGACATCCCTGCCCCCAGCAACTTTCTCCAGCTCAACCTGGGGGATTCCCAGCCGCTCCTAGGCCAACTGGGAGATATAATCTCTCCAGCGGGTCCTGGGCAACCTCGGGGTCCCGTCCCAGTTGGCCGTACCTGGAACACCTCCAACGGGAGGCGCCCAGGGGGGCATCTTTTCCAGTTGCCCGAACCACCTCAACTGGCTCCTTTCAATGCGGAGGAGTAGCTCCGAGTTCCTCCCGGATGGCCGAACTCCTCACGCTGTCACGGAGAATGAGTCCCGCCACCCTGCAGAGAAAACTCATTTCAGCCACTTGTATTCGTGATCTTATTCTTTCAGTCATTACTGCGGTCACTGTTCCCAGTCTGCAGCCGATCTTACACTCCCTTCTCCCCTTACTTATGAATAAGATCCCAAGATACTTAAACTACTCCACCTGGGGTAAATTTTCACCCCTTTCCTGAAGGGGGCATGCCATCCATTTCCATGAGAGAACCATCGACTCAGACTTGGCAGCCCCTTTGCAGTGACTTAAAAAAATCTCTCTACGACAACAGGTGGAAAAATAACAATACAAATTAGTATAAATACATCAATTGAACACACAAACATAATAATAATTGAAAAATAAACCATGATGGCCTATAGAAAGTTTAACATAAATATCACACATTTTTGTTTCATAAAAAGGCTTTTAGCAGGGACATAATTTGATGTTTGGACATGAACTTTATTGTCACCTGCAGGTGAAATCTCTAAACTGCAAATGCAGGAACTGAATTTGGACTTTGCGCTGAGTTAAGAGGTAGTATTGAAACGTCTTAGCGCAATGACCTATTCCTCAGGAAAATAGCAAATTGCGCTTTGCACTACTTCATTAACATATAGTACACCCACAATTTGTGCGCATACACCCACAGTTAGTGCAAACACTCTACCCATGCCCACTTGCACTTTGTGCTGGCATGAAAACTATGCTTAGAATTAGTACATCACAAAAATTAGATAAGACGTAGGGCACAATCGTAATGCATAGGGCTGCGCTTTGCACGCTTACGAAATGTCTTATTTTGTGTTCCATGGGAGAAAGTCAAATAGGTTTGGAATTACATGGTGATGAAATAGTGACAGAATTGTCATTTTTGGTGGGTGAACTATCCCTTTAAACACTCTGATGTGCAGTACTGCCTAGCATAGAGCTTGTAGCTTTACCACGAGAGGGGCCAGTGGAATTCAAGCATCACTGTCTTGAAATGACACCTTTCGACAGGTCTGTTCCAGCTCATATCATAACGCTGGTCTCAGTTCACAAAGTTTAACTGAAAGGTAAAGTCTCCTTTCCTGCAAACAGCACAGAGACACAGTAGCTGGCATGAGAAAGAACACGGTGTTCACTGTCTCTCTGTATCGCTCCCTCTTTCCTCCTAAATTTAAAAGGGAGCCATCACCGCAAATCCACCACGGTGTGCACAGAGTCATGACATGAGTCGGACATCTTTGATCAGTGTGTCAGCTTTCTACTTTAATGCTGATCTGGGGAGAGCTTCATCAGAGCCTTATGTGTCACTTTTACAAGAGCTTAAAGGGTAAGCTTGAAGGTATAGTTCACCCCAAAATGAATATTCTGTTACTCACCCTCATGTTGTTCCAAACCTTTTTGACTTTCTTTCTTCCATGGAACACAAAAGGAGATGTTAGGCAGAATGTCAGCATCAGTCACCATTCACTTTCATTGTACAGAAAACAAGATGCAATGAAGGTGATTGTTGACTAAGACTCTCTTTTTGTTTTCCATGGAAAATGGGTTTGGAACAAAATGAAGGTGAGTAAATCTCAAAAGAGAATCTTCATTTATGGGCGAACTATCCCTATAGCTCTTCAGGTATTATTATCCATATCTGGTTGCACATAGGAGTTTTGATTGCAAATTACTACTATTGGAATGAATTGTAGATGATTTGTAAAAGCCTGTTTATGAAATGTATTCGCTATTAGTAATGAAATAATTCATATGTAAATTTATGTGGAACAATATAAACCCTGGACATCTTATTTAGACATTTAACAAACCCAGCAGACCAAGTGAACCCAAAGGCTTTGTTTTCTGTTATTAATATGTAATTATGCATAAGCTGTTTGGTTGCACTGATTTGAAGGATAATATAATTGTGTGTTATTAAGATGTGTGGGAAACACCTTTCCTTTGTGCCTCCTCACACAACAGGGCACCTTCTCTCCTTCGTTTTTTGAAGATGGAGTGATGAGTGCATTACCTTCTCACTGGCCGAGAGGTGGTAAATGATTTATAATCCGTTTCTCAAGCTGTGTGCAGTCCCTCATTTGCATATGGTTGCTATAGCTTTACAGTGGTCTCTCTTTCTCTCCATCTTTCTCTCTCTCTCATCCTGCAGTACCCGAACTGCCCAAAGGCCTTGCAGTCTGTGCAGCTGCAAGAAACGGGCAAAACACACGGGCCGGGAACCCTGTGTTTTTGTGTTGAATCTTAAGCTACTGATCTGGCACAATTTTACAGTAAACATGAATCCTAAATTGACACTATTTACTTTCTTAATACACATTCCTGGTCTTATTGTGAACAATTAATCTCTGCATGTTATTCCAAAGAGAATGTTTGTCTTCACAATCTTTCATCAAAATTTAATAACATGCTCCGCCTCTTAAACGACATTCCTTTTTAGCTGATGTCACTGATCCCTTTTATTTTTCAACCTCTCTCCTCCAAGTCACCTGTCTTATAAAGACCACTTTTTGGATCCAGTCAGTTCCTTTCCCCAAAAGCCTCCAAAGACTCCAAGAAATGATGCAGAACTCATTTCTCTATTTCTAGTTTTCTTTTTTTTCTTCTTTTTTTTTTTTTCTATTTCTCTAGAAATCTAGTTGTTTCTGCACCACTAGCAATGCCAAATAGAATTTCAAGAACATTACCCCCATCATTCAGTGTTTGTTCAAACAGGTATCAAAAAACAATCACTTGCTCATCACCTCTGAAACAACTTTCCTTTTCAACTGACATCACGAATCCCTCTTATTTTTCAATCTTACAACTAGGGCTGGGCAGTTTTTTTGATTTTTTTCGATTAATTCTAATTTAAGTTTTTACACGTTACACGTCGGTTTCCTTTCTTTCCTTTTTACCCGTAATAAAGCATTAGTTACGTGAGAGTTACGGGCGCTTGAATATCAAATCATAAAGATAGGCTATATATGGGAGAATTAAACATCCATCATTCCTTCTTTTACCGTGATGATTCTAATAGATCGCTGTTCTGTGAAATGTTTCAAGTGTTCTGCATCTATAATCAACATTTGGGAAGTGATCATTTTGACAAACTTTGCGCGTTGAATTGTAATGATAAATCATTTCATTTAGCTGCGCTGCTCAGTTTAAACCGCTAGAGGGCGCCGTGTGGCCTGGACTCTATCTGCAGGGGTTTATGATTATACTGTACATACAAATTATTTGATATACAATGAGTAGGCCTACTTTTTAGATGAATTTGATCATTTCTATTTATTTATTTCTAGATAACTTTCTAGATAGACTTGGTTTGGATAAAAAGGAATATATACAGTACATTGGCTAAGAATATTTTGCAGTTTCTTATTTTATTCTATTATTTCTGAACATCTGGATTTATTAGATTTTAATTTATTTTACATTTACACCATGCTGACTACTTCCTGTGTGGTGCACTTTCTTTTGTGATTTTTTTTTTTTTTTTTTTTTGCACACCTATAATGAAATTAAAAGGGATCCCATTAAAGGGATAGTCCTCCCAAATATTTAAATCTGTCATCATTCACTCACACACATGTGGTTACAAACCTGTATGTCTCTTCTGTTGAACACAAAAGGAGATGTTAGGTAGAATGTCAGGGACTAAGCCTTTGTAACCACTGACTTAAATTGAATGGAAAAAAAGATGTAATGATAATAAATGGTGACTGAGGCTAAAAGTCTGCGTAACATCTTTTTTGTGTCTCTCTAAAAAAAGAAAGTCATTATGGGTTTGCAACAACATGAAGGTGATTAAATGATGCCAGATGATTTTTGGTTGAACTATTCCTTTTCAGAGATATCCCACTTCTGTCTGGAAATTATTTCTGTCTCGTCCTTTACAAATACTAATTATGTATTTTTGCTATATATTAACAATATGCAGAAGATATTACCATATATGCCTCTAAGAATTTACCTAATCCACTTTAACACTTGAGCTGAATCTTCAGACCTGACCTGTTAATCCTCACAAAAGTACCATCACAAATCTATGTTTTGGACCCTCTATAGAGACATACCGCTGTGCCATTTATGTTGTTAATTTAAATGAACAATTGCCATCATGAAAGTTGTTTTGCTCATTTATCACAATGTGTTGTAATTACATTAAAGCTCAGTGTTAAAAATTTTTTTTTCCTTTTCGCTCAGGACTGGTTTGTCTTACAACAGACAGCCTCCACTTTCACTCGCTGTGTTTAAGTGTGTGTGAGTTTGTGATGAGGCTGTATCTGTGATGGGGTGGTGGTGGGGTGAGTGTTGGAGAGGGCAGGGTGGGAGGTAAGAGAATGAGGTAGGGTTTGTTTCTCTCATGGGATAGCACAAGCAAATGTGCCTGAAGACAGATCGATAGCAAACAGAAGACCTGCCTTGACTTCTAACACAGTCTTTATAATGCCATGTTTAATGTATGTGTATGGATGCATGTGCATGAGCAGGACAAAAACTCTAGGGCATAAACTCAAGAGTTCTTTACAGCTCACCCTATAAACTCAAACTAAAGCTTTACATAGTATGCACAACGTGATTTACACAAGTACAACATGTACCTGGAGCAACACTCTTTGTTGTTTGTTGCATTAGTTGTTTGAGTTTTATAAAAACCTAACCCTAGCCACAAATGACACACCCACAGACACATACATTAGTGGCATCAAATCTTAAGGCACTTATATGAGCAAGTAAGCTAGATATCCTCGAGCAGATCTGTATATTTTGTATCTTCCATATATTTAATTTCTGAGATATGTCTGTGAAATAATCAGTACTTATTACTTTTGATTGACAGAAATTCTGAACACAAAGTCTACACACATTTCCATTAATTTGTTTGGTGTTTTCTCTACAAACAATATAATTATTTTTTCCACAACAATCTATTATTGTAGTATCAACTATTTCAAATACCACCCCTAAACGGAATGTAAAAACAAAATGAAATCTGATTGGTTTACATGTCAGTCATACAGACCCTTCCTGTCTAAGGGCAGTTCTTGGCTTGAATAAGTTGCAAAGCAGACCTGACTTTATGCTAAATGTCAAAAGCCTGGCTGTGCAAGGTTATCCTTACCCTAATTACATTTAAATTTACATTTATGCATTTGGCAGATGCTTTTATCAAAGCGACTTACAGTGCCCTTATTACAGGGACAATCCCCCTGAAGCAACCTGGAGTTAAGTGCCTTGCTCAAGGACACAATGGTGGTGGCTGTGGGGATTGAACTAACAACCTTTTGTTTACCAGTTCAGTGCTGTAGTCCACTACGCCACCACCACTAGAAATTCTAACCTTAATCCAAACTAACTCCTAAATTAGAGAGCGATGATTACTGATTTTATTGTAATGTTGTTCCAGGATCAGCAGGGACATAACATGCTTGTGTAAATCATGTTAAAATGCATACAAATTATCTTCCATTTATTCCTTTAGGGCAAAATAGTTTCACATTTTCACATGCAGTTTTAATTGGTCGAATGACCTTGTGTCTGTTTGTATATGTGCAGGAGCAGGCCGCTGAGAGTGAGAATGAGGCCAATGAGAACATAGGGAGGGTTGATGAAGGTGTAGAAGAGTTCTTCACCAAAAAGATCATCCCTGATGACCCCCTGTGAGTACACAACACACACAAACACACACACTCAAATACACAGTAAAGGCATGCAGAGATGTTCATGTTAATTCACAGTTTTTACTATGGGTAGTTTAAATTGTCCATGGACTTTAATCAACAAGATTTTAGGCTAATATTTATATGGATATATAGGGGAAAGTGTACTTTATATATTAGGTCCTGTAACCTTTTCACACCTATCACCATTTTGCAATCAACTGCTCATTTTAAATAGTCCTGTGGTGTGTGACAAATGATTTTTTTTAATCGACAATATTCCAAGTAGTCTCTCAATAAAATGTGCATGCAGTTTTTTCCTGCTAGTTGCTAAATAATAAAAAAAACCAGAAATAGCAATACCATTGTTCTTTTGAAAAATATGTTTAAAATGATGTAAACTCGCATGAGATGAAGACTCTAGTCATATCAGTCTTAGAGAAAAAGCTGCTTGGTGCATATTCATGAATGCTGGCCATGATGAGATCACATGACAAGTGGAATATTACTTGCAGTATCTCTATCCCCTGTAACTGGACACTTTCACTTGCAGAATAAATCATGGCTGACTGCAAATTACGCATTTTTACAATGACATCGGTAACTGAGAACTTTTGTTACAATTATTACATTTATAACAGTTTTAGATTATATAGGAATATAGCATGTCACACCTCAGGACATGTCAACTTTCCAAAAGTATTAAATGTCAACTACCCTTGTATATGTTTGTAGAACTAGAATTCTTGTTACCACAACACATCATTTTGATGAATCATGATCTTGCTAACAAAGAAATGTCTTGATGGTTGTCAAAAGACATTTCCCATCATGCCTCTCCTCTCCTCGTGTTCAGAAAGCACCAGAGGGAGGAGCCCCTCATTAAACCACAACCTGCAGAGCCCATGTGTGTCACAACTGCCCCACCCACCACCTCCACTACAACCCCCATCCCCACCACAGCCCTCTCCAAAAACATCAAGAAGAAGTTTGGCGACTTTTTCGCCTTTAAGAAAGTCCGTGCAGGTCGAGGGGCCAAGGGCGAGGGCGGCCCCGAGGGCAAAGTCAAAAAGACTTCAATAGCAGATCTCATACGACCACTCCGGGAAGCAGCACGAGCAGAGAAAGAGAGGGAAAAGGAAAGGGAAAAAGAGAGAGAACGAGAGAAGGAGAAAGAGAAGGAGAGGGAGAAAGACAAATTAGAAGAGGAAAACATTGTCAAGTCAGCCACAACTACAGCCAGCACTACCATCCTCACAATAACAGATTCTACAACTTCACCAGTTAATGAAGACAAAATGTCTCCCAAAGCTCCTTCACATGTCCCCACCCCTGCACTGACCCCACCTGCGTCCACTCCCACACCTCCTGCCACCTCCCCAGGCAAACCTGAAGAGGCCCCAGCACTGCCCCTTGCTGCACCTCCCACCCCCACCAAAACCCCCAGCCCAGTCCCAGTTGTGTCACCCTCAGAGTGGGAGAAAAGCCGGACCCTAGAGAAGAGCTGCACAGATGGAGAACGGAGGCCCAAACCCACCCGGCGTTCTCTTAGAGAGGGAAAATCGCAGTCCCTCATCCTGCTTTCCGACGTCTTGCCAGAGCAGGACGGCACAGCTACACATGCTAAGGTGAGTCAGCACTGGTTCTGGGCTCAGTTTGGTTTAGACTAGATGTTAGGAAGGTCACATGTAGGCCAGGCTGATACTTGGCCATTTTGAGATTATAGGCAAGAATTGTGTCTGATTAATAGAAGTGATAAGTTTCAAAATCAATCGACAGCCTTGTAAACGGATACTAACAATTTTCTGTTTTTAAATGTTTTGGGGTGAATTTAAAGTAAAAAAAAAAGAAAGAAAAGTGCACATTAAAATTCAGCAATTTAATTTGCAAAATCTTTTTTTATTTTTTATTTATATTTGTATTATATTGACCATCAGCCACCCAGCTCTAAATAGCAGTATTGGCCATCAAAAAGCCCATATCATATGTTTAATGATTATTGTTTTTTTATTTTTTATGGCTGTTTAGGTCTTTAATTTGAGGTTGGCTATAGAATGATACTAAAGAATGATCCCTTGCAATAAAAGTACTATGGCAGAACCATGGTACAGTGATGTATCATCAGATGGTAATATGTGACATTGACTGACACTCTTATTGCATTCCATAGATTTTATAAGGAATGTGTGCCATTTTGGCTAGTGTGAATATTGGTGCATACTGAGAAAAGTATGAGGCTGATATTATTTTTTGCAATTTAATATCAACGCATCTGAAAGATGCTATTAAAATGTACCTATAAATGTTGTTCTTGCAGCATTTGCTGTTTCGTAAATATACTGTTTCTGCAGGCTAAAGACAGCGAGTCAGTATTAACTTGTTTGCCCAGTGTCTGCTATTCCAAACATTTTCTTACTCCAAAAGCACTCTGGATTGGAGGATGAAAAATTCTATAGAGGTTTATGCTGCTTATTTCATATTTGGCTCAGATCACTTCCTAATAAGTGCTGTAAATGTTACAAACACAGATATTGACATGGAAGTTTTATGTGCTGTTTGAACAGTAATGTCTTAAATAGCTCTTGTTTTTTTGGTCACTCTTTAGAAACATGCATCAGAGAGCTCATCCAGTTTTGAACAGCGTCTCCATGTTATGCTTCACCGCATGGGAGTCACCAAAACAACTCCTCCTGACTCCAAACAGAGTCAGGTTAATGTGGGTATCTTCTGTATAAAAGATAATTTAGTGTGATTTTATACACTTGTCTTTACTTTTTGCAGTTCTTTTGAATAGTATGGACCCTTTTCACATTTCTGGATATGGAACCTGAAAGTAAACTATCGGAGAGTAAACGGCACCACTGGTGTATAGAAGTAAATAGGAGACGAATGTTATTGCTTGCGTTCCCTTTTGCTATTACAGCAAAAGAAAAAAAATTCACCATTTCTATAACTTTCCAAAGGAGGAAAAAAATAGAGAGAGAAAGATTTACTGTCACTTCCTCAGCAGCTGTAAGTGAAACCCCATCAAAGCAATGCTGACTAGTTTGTAGGATTTTTTCCCCCATTAATGCCAGGGTAATATAACACACACAAAAAATTGCGATATAAATATACATTAAATGGTGTACATTAAGAAAAAAAGTTTGCTAGATTTACTCAAACTTTGTGAAAAGGGTCCATTGTATTAATTGTTGTCAACAGTCTGGCTTTTCATTGTGAAATATATTTCTCCTCTGAACTTAAGCTATCAAACAACTCAGCTCTCTGGAGATCTTTTAAAATGTATTAATGTGTGTAAATAATTCAGCCTTATCGGATTTGATGCTGCACAAGTGCATCATATTAAGCAAAAACACCTTTACTCGGTAATATTCGTCCACTCAGCTAAAACCACCGTATCAGAATAACGGCTTGCTCTTTACATGTAAAAGGGTCTGAGTGAATTAGGGATTATACACTTATGTAGTAGGCATCTCAATTAAACCAGTGTTATCCTCTTACAGAGCAAGGATGAGGAGCTGAGAAAAGCCAGCTCTGAGGGTAAGACACATTTCTCTGCCCTCTCAATTGCAACAGAACATAGATCTTTGTGCTGGGATTCTGGGGAATTTGCCGCATTGTTAGTGCTGTGTCTGCAGATTTGTGTGTCAGTAGTGATCTCTGAATTCCTGCTCTGTGGTATCAGGTGACTTGTGCTCTAGAGTCATTTGTGTGATACAAATGTGGTCTTTCCTTGTTATTACCCTCATGTTTTTCAATTAACACTGCAAAACTATATCCTATCGATTTATCATGGGGTATTCAGAGGCATTTGTTTATATTATACAGAGGGTTTTTTTGTCAGCTTGGCAAAAGGCCAAATGTCTGTACTTTCTCCCATGATTAAACAAACAAACATCAAGAATACCTTGCAGCATTGTGTTAATAATTCAAATGCAATTTTACTGCCACCATAAAAGACTTTTCCTTAAGCTAGTTTCAGTCTGTTTATTCTTATGTATAAGCATAGCTCAGCAGGTATTCCATGTTGATGTGCAAATATTTTTTGCATGGCTGTTGACGCAGATCCTCTCTGTTAGTTCTCTGTTAAACATTCCACTTTGCTTGTTTTTATAGGTGCAATACTTGACAAACCTGAGCCACCACCCACATTTATGAAACCCCGCACAATGTCCACCTCGTCAGGTAATAAATGAATCACCCAGCCTCAGCAATTTTCATCTTACACAGTCTTAAAGGGGTCATGCCATACTCTTTTTTTAAAAAAAATTTTTTATTATCAACTCTGAGGTCCACTGATAATGTTAGTACATTTGTTTTGCATCAAAACAGTCATAATTTAGTAAAATATTATCATTTTCACCATGTCTCCACCCCTCTGTCTGAAACGCTCGGTTTTGGCCAAAGCGCCTCCCTTAAACTTCAGTGTTAACGGCCACTGTTACGATTGGCTAACATCGTGCAGCCCCTCAAATACAGCCATATTTGAAACTCAATCGGAAGAAAATGAACAAGCTTGAATCGTATTATGATTGGCTCACAAGCAATCCACACTAATATAAGCCGGAAAAAAACCTGCACATACATAGTCCAAAGCACAATGAACAAGATGCACACAGATACAGTATCATCCTGCACTGAGGCACACATCGTCGGAAATGCATAAAAATGGTCAAAGACATCCATCTAGTTCATGTTTACATACACCAACAATTAAAAATAGCACAGATGGGCGCAAGAACATGTCCAGGACACATCTGTGCTAAAAACAGCAAGAGCAGCTCAGCTGAATAAAACAGAGTGGGGTCTCTTTTTTAGAATTGTAACTTCTTTTAAAGTCTTTTAAAAGCAGTGCAAGATACATGGCAACGGTCAAAGACGTCTGTCTAGTGCATGTTTATATACAAATTATTTTAATCAAAATAGTCCAGATGGGTCCCCTCTGGTGTTCAGGAATAGTTAGGCCACACTAGGCCTGTCTGACCTGCTCTCTTTCTAAGTACGAATGGAGCACCAATGGGCGGGGCCAAGGATGCAATGATGTAAAGTAGGTGTTAATGTTATTGCTGTAGAGGCTGTCAAGAATGAATGGGCCCACAAATGACGTAGGGAAGTCGCTGAAGTAGAGAACGAGGAGTTTTTGCTGCTTGGTTTCAATAAATTATTTTATTGCATTGAGGATTAAGTTTTGAGTTCTGAAATTTACAGTATGTTTTTATAGTAGAATTACCTCTTATATGTCAAAATATCAAGGAAAATGTGATTCTTCATGACATGACTCCTTTAAAGCTCAAGTGTGTCATTTTTTCAGTGTTAAAAAAAAGACCTACTCCTATCTTAGCCTAATATGCAGAGACAACTACAAGTAAGCCATTTGTAGATTGATTCCCATGAAAGGAATTCATACAGGTGTGGAACAACATAAGGATGAGTAAATGACGACAAAATTTAGATTTTTGCATGAACTTTCCCTTTAAACCTCCAATTTTCTCTAGACACCAGGCGACCAACCCGAGTGACCCAGAGTGTTCTGGAGTTCCACCGTACAGAAAAGCCGCTACTCCCTGAGCGTCCTATAGGCCCATTGCCCCCTAAACCTGCCATCAAGCCCATTCGTCTTCCTACTAGTGATACAGCCCGAACAGCCACACCCACTCCCAAGCTACCCAGCCCCTCTCTGGATGGTCAGGAAGAGGTACCAGAGAGCATCTCGATCCCACTGCCTCAGCAGAAGGAGCCCCCAACTCCATCTCCCCGGAAAGAGACCCCCCCAGCCCCCTCGCCACGGAGAGTTCTCAGCACGGATGTCAGGGAGCGTGCAGAGAGAGCACAATCCGTCACTGAAGGTTTGTCTCACTGTCAGTCAAGTGGGGATAATTGGTATTGGAAAGATAGCTTTTAATTAAAATACTGTTGTAAACTTGTTTTAACTGAATAATGGGTTTTAACCCATTTTCCTAGTCTAGTGGTTCTCAACATTACTAACTTTGAGGTCCCCTATTTGTCCCCTTCACAGGTTACATTTACTCCTTAAATGATGACAGTGGTGCTTGTTTTGCAAACTTTTTTATTAACAAAATCTAGAACTGTGTCAGGGTTGTGTGTGTTTGTTTTTCATGTCTTTTTTTTTTTTTTTAAAGTTTAGTTCCTGTTCCTGTTTCATGTCATGTGGTTCCCTGGTCATGTGATTTCATGTTTCCCTCCATGTTCATGTGTCTTGTTTTCATTGGTTTATTTTCTTGTTACCCATGTCTGTGTATGTAAGCCCTCATGTTTGCCATTGTCTCTTGTCAGGTATTGTTAATGTAACATTGTTTTGTGTAACAAAGTCGTTTATGTTTTGTTATGTTTTGGATTCACGTTTTTGGATATCACTTATGTAAATAAATGCACTTGGGTTCTTCACATCATCATCGTCTGTTCCTGTCTTTAGCCTGCTAGCAATGTTACAAGTGGTCAGATTTATTCACCAAGTTTGTTTGTTAAATTGAGCTCACTTTATATGCTGCACTATATTTAGGTTTTTATCAGTTTTAGCATTTTAGTTGTTAAATTCTTTCAATATAACATTGTTTATTTAAAATAATTTTAAAATAAATGTGGTCCCCTTCGAAATTTACTGAGGCCCCCTAGTGGGCCATGGCCCTTAGAGACACTGTCCTCTTTCATTCTTTCTTTCTCTCTCTTCCTGGCTCTTTGTCTCATGTGTACACTCATGCTCGGACATTATGATATGCATCACTGTCTAAACAAATTTATAATTCTACAGAATGGCCACATTCCTACTAAACTAGTGTCTGTTTTCATTCAACACCTCCCTCGATGGCCAATCTTAAAGCTCTCAGAGTGTGCTGCCTCTTTTAGAGCTCGGCCAATGACATTTCAGTTACTGCTATCCCATAAGTCATGTAATTCAATGCTTGTGAGTCCGATACAGCAAATGGGCTCTGATGAAAATGCATTAATTCTTTCAGTGTTTGTTCTAATACTCTGCATCTCTGACACTTTGTATCTTAAAATGTCATCTTAGCGCAATAACCACATAACCGAGAATATGAATATTGTGATAATGTACTAAGCTGAACGTCCCCTTGTGGTGTCAAGTGCTGCCTATGTGTCAGCAGTTTTGCGGATGCCGAGCAGTCTGACATTTTTCCTCTCTGAATCCATTGATGTCCCACACAAACACAATTTCCACCCTGACGTCATCTGTGATCTGATTATAGAGGACGCTGTGCTTGTCGCACATTTAAAATCTTATCAATCCAAAGTCCCTGTGCTGTATTGTGCTGATTTCTTTATGAGAACAGACACAGACTGACTGTTGATCTCTCCCCTCATAGAGACCCTCCCTATTCCGCGGCCTCGCATGAAGCCCTCTCCTCAGCGCCGTGCCGTGTCTGTCCATGAGGATTCTCTCAAGCAACACGCCGCAATCCTTGACTCTGATGGTGAGACATTATATCAGTTAAATACCCATGTTTCTGACTAATGGTGATTCCACACAATGTAGTATGAGAGCGTTATTTTAGTAAATAATTAATGATACTTTAGCTGTCAATGTGGCATACTACACATTTAAGAAGATCTGATATTGTAATTTATACTGTCCATCCAAATTAAGATTATAATCATGTTGATTTAAACTCAGAAAATGTGTGTCATTGGAAAACTTGAAAAGAAAAGGTAAAAGGGATAGTTCACCCAAAAATTTTAATTCTCTCATCATTTACTCACCCTCATGCCATCCCAGATGTTTATAATTTTCTTTCTTATGCAGAACACAAAATTTTTTAGTAGAATATCACAGCTCTGTAGGTGCATTCAATGCAAGTGAATGGTGACCAGAACTTTGAAGGTCCAAAAATCACATAAAGGCAGCATAAAAGTAATCTATATGACTCCAGTGGTTTAATCCATGTCTTCTGAAGTGATATGATAGATGTAGGTGAGAAACAGATCAATATTTAAGTCCTTTTTTACTATAACTCCCCACCTTCACTTTCATATTCTTCTTTTGTTTTTGGTGATTCACATTCTTCCTGCATATTGCAACCTACTGGGCAGGAAGGAGATTTTATGGTAAAAAATTACTTAAATATTTATTTGTTTTTCACTCACACCTGTCATATCGCTTCTGAAGACATGGATTAAACCACTGGAGTCATATGGATTACTTTTATGCTGCCTTTGTCCTTTTTGGCCTTTAAAAGGTCTGGCCATCATTCAATTGCATTGTATGGACCTACAGAGCTGAAACATTCTTCTAAAAATCTTTGTATGTGTTCAGCAGAAGAAAAGAAGTCATACACATTTGGAATGGCATGAGGGCGAGTAAACAATGAGAGTATTTTCATTTTTGGGTGAACTATACCTTTAAGTAATTACTTTTAAAACACTAAATCCATTCCTTTCTATGGACTCCTGACAGCAATTAATATACTTTATATTACTATTAAATGATGAGGGTTGTTATTATGGCCTCTCTCAGAACTAAAAGCTGCGTTGCCAAGACAGCAGAGGTCACCGGGGCGGAAGCGAGTGAACCTGGGGGAACTGATGCCCTGCTCAGAGGATTTGGAAGGTGAGTGCAGTGAAGTGGCACTCCAATACGATGAGAAGAAGTGTGTATGTGTGTTTGTGTGTGTTTGAGGAAGAGAAAGACAGTCAATAACTGTGTTTCAACCATATGTATAATATGTCTTTCCAACATATAACATGTCAGTGAACTTCTTTTTATTCAACATAAATACTTCAGGTTAAATTATACATTTATGTAAAAGGGAAAGTGTGTATTTTAGGCTCTGTGACTGGTTACAATTTATATTGTTCTGTTTTCCCCCCACAATTTTTAGTCATTTAATTTTTAATCACTTTTTTGCCTTCATCCGTTTATTGTAAATTTGTTTTGTTGTCTGAAAAATAATTTTTTTAAAGTACAAATATGCCAAAAAGTAGTTTTCGATTAATTATAGCATATCACATAGCTGGACACTGCTGAAACTGCTTCAAAGTTAATATCAACTGCCCTCTACCCTTTCTGTAGTCTGCATCTGCATCTGCAAATAATTTTACCTTGAAGTTCTTAATATGTTTTAATGTATGCAGAAGTAACCAAAAAATTAACAGCTCTTAAAACTCCTAACCAACATCATACATCATGATGGTGCCGTGGATGGCCGCCTCAGTGTGGAGCGCTCCTATTGTTTTGTTGTTTTTGTTTGTTTGTCTTGTGTTTAGTAATCTTTTTCCAGTCAGTTTTACCAGAGACGAACTGCTGAACATTCAACAGCATATACCAGTCAGTCTTTTCCCGGATTTTGAATATTCGGACGTTTTGTTGGACATTTTAGTCGGAGGCGCGGCTGTGTTGTTTAAACGCACTACGAGACGCAGGCGAGGAAGACGAGCCGATGCGCTGGTCAAACTCCGTCGGCGGGGCTTTCGAACAGCGCTGCCGAGCATTCATCTAGCGAATCTCCGCTCTCTCCCTAACAAAACGGACGAACTACATCTCCTCACCCGCACAAACAAGGATTTTTCAACCTCTGCTGCCTTGTGCTTCACAGAAACCTGGCTGAGTGAAGCCATTCCGGACAGTGCGTTACATCTGCCGGGCTTTCAGCTGTTCAGAGCGGATCGCATCGTGGTGTTAGCGGGGAAAATGAGAGGCGGTGGAACATGCTTTTACATCAATGAAAGTTGGTGTACAGATGTAACAACGTTAAAGAAGATGTGCTGTCCTAATTTGGAAGCACTCTTTATTAACTGTAAGCCTTTCTACTCGCCGCGGGAGTTTTTCTCGTTTATTCTGGTGAGTGTGTATATCGCGCCAAACGCGTGTTTGAATGCCGCGCTGCAACAGCTGGCTGATCAAATCACAGACACAGAACAACAATACCCGGACTCAGTTATTATTATTCTTGGGGATTTTAACAAAGCAAACCTCACATGTGAACTGCCCAAATACAAACAGCACAGAACCAGAGACAGAAATATTCTGGATCACTGCTACACAACTATAAAGGATGCATATCGCTCTGTTCCTAAAGCAGCTTTGGGACAATCTGATCACTGTCTGGTTCATCTTCTTCCAACCTACAGACAGAAATTAAAATCTGCTAAGCCTGTTAGTAAGGACTGTAAAGAGATGGACCAACGAAGCAGAGCTGGAACTACAAGTCTGCTTTGACTGCACTGATTGGAGTGTTTTTGAGGCTGCAGACACCAATCTGGACGAACTCACAGATACTGAACATCATATGTCAGTTTCTGTGAGGATATGTGCATTCCTACTAGGACTTATTTAACATTTAACAATGACAAACCATGGTTTACAGCAGAACTCAGGCAGCTTCGTCAGGCCAAAGAGGATGCTTACAGAGTTGGGGATAAAGTCCTGTACAATCAGGCCTGGAACACACTGAATAAGGGAATCAGAGTGGCTAAAAGAAGATACTCTGAGAAGCTGATAAAGTTTTCAGCTAACGACCCTGCATCAGTGTGGAGTGGCATGAAACAACTTATGAATTACAGGACTCCTACCCCCAACCCTGTGGTGGACCAACAACTGGCTGACAACCTGAATGTGTTCTACTGTAGATTTGAAAGGCCCAATCTCACACCCCACACCCACTCTGACCTTCACTTCACACAAACACCAACACCTCCTGCAATCCCCCTCCTCCCCACTCCTGCTACTCAAACTGCACTTAAGATCTGTGAAGATGATGTGTGCCATTTCTTTTGAAAACAAAGGATAAGGAAAGCACAGGGCCCAGATGGCGTTTCACCTGCATGTCTTAGATCCTGTGCTAACCAGCTGGCCCCCATCTTCACACAGATCTTCAATAGATCACTGGAGCAGTATGATGTCCCATGCTGCTTCAAACGTTCCACTATCATCCCCATCCCAAAGAAACCAAAAATCACAGGACTTAATGACACAGACCTGTCGCCCTGATGTCTGTGGTCATGAAGTCATTTGAGAGACTGGTGTTGGCCCACCTGAAGGACATCACTGGACCCTTTCTAGATCCTCTTCAATTTGCTTATCGAGCAAACAGGTCTGTGGATGATGCAGTCAACATGGGATTGCATCATATCCTGCAACATCTGGAGAGACCAGGGACATATGCAAGGATCCTTTTTGTGGACTTCAGTTCAGCTTTCAACATCATCATCCCAGCTATCCTCCAGACTAAATTACACCAACTCTCTATTCCCACGTCTATCTGTCAGTGGATTACCAGCTTTCTGACAGACAGGCAGCAGCTTGTGAGACAGGGGAAATTCACTTCCAGCACTTGTACAATCAATGCTGGTGCCCCCCAGGGATGTGTGCTCTCCCTACTACTATTCTCTGTCTACACCAATGACTGCAACCCCATGGACAGCTCTGTCAAGCTCCTGAAGTTTGCAGACGACACCACTGTCATCAGCCTCATCCAAGATGACGATGAGTCTGCATACAGAAGGGAGGTTAAACAGCTGGCTGTCTGGTGCAGTCAAAACAACCTTGAGCTGAACACGCTCAAAACAGTGGAGATGATTGTGGACTTCAGGAGGAACCCCCCAACACTGTCCCCCCTCACCATTCTAAACAGCACTGTGGCAGCAGTGGAGTCATTCAGGTTCCTGGGCACTACCATCTCACAGGACCTGAAGTGGGAGACCCACATTAAGTCCATTGCGAAAAAGGCCCAGCAGAGGTTGTACTTCCTTCACCAGTTGAGGAAGTTCAACCTGCCACAGGTGCTGCTGATACAGTTGTACTCAGCAGTCATTGAGTCTGTCCTCTGCACTTCTATAACTGTCTGTTTTGGTTTAGCTATGAAATCGGATATCAAAAGACTACAAAGGACAGATCGGATTGCTGAGAGGATTACTGGTTGCCCCCTGCCCTCCCTTCAAGAACAATACACTTCCAGAGTGAGGAAAAAGGCTGGAAAAATCACTCTGGACCCCACTCACCCTACCCACTACCTTCTGGCCGACACTTCAGAGCTCTGAGCACCAGAACCGTCAGGCACAGGAACAGTTTTTAGTCACAGCTTAGTCTTTTTATATTATCCAACACATCCTACCTCTTCTGCCATTACATTCCCTTGCACTGTATATAACCGATTTGTATTTAGATTTGCACTACGTATGTGTGTGTGTGTATGTATGTATGTTTGTATATGTATGTACAGTTGTGATCAAAAGTTTGCATACCCTTGGAGAATTGGTAATATATGTACCATTTTTAAAGAAAACATGAGTGAGCAGGCAAAACAGATTTCTTTTATTTCTTATGGGATTCATATTCAACTGTAGGTTATAACAGAATGGCACAATCATAAAACAAAACATCAAAATTCTTCATACCCTTAGTTCTTAGTACTGTGTATTGCCTTCTTTAGCATCAATGACAGCGTGCAGTCTTTTGTAATAGTTGTCTATGAGGCCCCAAATTCTTGCAGGTGATATAGCTGCCCATTCGTCTTGGCAGAATGCCTCCAGGTCATGCAAACTCTTTGGTCGTCTTGCATGAACCACATGTTTGAGATCTCCCCAGAGTGGCTCGATGATATTAAGGTCAGGAGACTGTGATGGCCACTCCAGAACCTTCACCTTTTTCTGCTGTAACCACTGGAGGGTCAACTTGGCCTTGTGCTTAGGGTCATTGTCGTGCTGGAAAGTCCAAGAGCGTCCCATGCGCAGCTTTCGTGCAGAAGAATGCAAATTGTCTGCCAGTATTTTCTGATAACATGCTGCATTCATCTTGCCATCAATTTTCAAAATATTCCCTGTGCCTTTAGAGCTCACACACCCCCAAAACATCAGTGAGCCACCACCATGCTTCACAGTGGGGATGGTATTCTTTTCACTATAGGCCTTGTTGACCCCTCTTTAAACATAGCGATTACGGTTGTGATCATAAAGCTCTATTTTGGTCTCGTCACTCCAAATTACAGTGTGCCAGAAGCTGTGAGGCGTGTCAAGGTGTTGTCATTTGTGGCATTGGCACAGTAAAGGCTTCTTTCTGGCAACTCGATCATGCAGCTCATTTTTGTTCAAGTATCGTCGTATTGTGCTCCTTGAAACAACCACACCGTCTTTTTCCAGAGCAGCCTGTATTTCTCCTGAGGTTACCTGTGGGTTTTTCTTTGTATCCCGAAGAATTCTTCTGGCAGTTGTGGCTGAAATCTTTCTTGGTCTACCTGACCTTGGCTTGGTATCAAGAGATCCCTGAATTTTCCACTTCTTAATAAGTGATTGAACAGTACTGACTGGCATTTTCAAGGCTTTGGATATCTTTTTATATCCTTTTCCATCTTTATAAAGTTCCATTACCTTGTTACGCAGGTCTTTTGACATTTATTTTCTGCTCCCCATGGCTCAGTATCAAGCCTGCTCAGTGCATCCACGTGAGAGCTAACAAACTCATTGACTATTTATACACAGACACTAATTGCAATTTAAAAAGCCACAGGTGTGGGAAATTAACCTTTAATTGCCATTTAAACCTGTGTGTGTCACCTTGTGTGTCTGTTACAAGGCCAAACATTCAAGGGTATGTCAACTTTTGATCAGGGCCATTTGGGTGATTTCTGTTATCATTATGATTTAAAAAGGAGCTGAACAAATGTGTGATGATAAATGGCTTCATATGATCACTATCCTTAAATAAAAGATCAGTCATATTTTCAAAATCAATGCCAAAATTTCACAATTTCTGCCAGGGTATGCAAACTTTTGAGCACAACTGTATATATATTCATATATATGTATATGTGTATGCATGTGTATATGTATGTATATATATATATATATATATATATATATATATATGATATGTAGTGTGTGTGTGTATTTATGTGTGTGTATATGTATGTATGTGTGTGTGTGTATATATATATATATATATATATATATATATATATATATATATATATATATATATATATGTATATATGTGTGCGTGTGTGTGTGTATATACGTATATGTATGTGTATATATGTATGTGTGTGTGTGTGTGTATGTGTGTGTGTATGTATATATAAATGTATGTATGTATGTATATATATATATATATATATATATATATATATATATATATATATATATATATATATATTGTCTATTATGTATTCTATATATACTTTTTTTTTTTTCAGTATCTATTTTTTATTCAATTTTAATTATTTTTTAAAAGTTTTGTTGCTGTTTTTGTATTGTTGTGTACTGGAAGCTCCTGTCACCAAGACAAATTCCTTGTATGTGTAAGCATACTTGGCAATAAAGCTCATTCTGATTCTGATATAGAATATACAATGTATCAACACATCATCACTACCACATTCATTGTCAACAAATGTCCCTGTACAGCCACATTACTTTGCAGATTCACAATCTTTAATTGTCTTATGTTTCAAAATCTCAATTGAATCTGATTTTGGTTGATCTTGTGCAGTACACTTCTATTATGCATGAAGATTGTGTGCCCATAATGTGCATATCTTTCACAGTGAAATCTGTGGAGAGGGACCAGAGCACTGAATGGACAGATGAGATGGACAGCACAAAAGTCACAGACAGCCAATCAGAGCAGAGCCGGTCTGGGCCCCACGAGCAAATGACCAACCAGGAGAGGGGGGAGATGATCTCAGAGCAGCACACAATGCAGGGAGAAACATCAGACCAAAGAACTGAATCCCCCTCACCTGAGACACACATGGACTGACCCTGCACAAATCTATTTTCTATCATGTGTACCTTTGCCTTGCACGCCAGATTATGTACAAAAGAATGAATTATGAACAAATGTGTTTAAAAAAAAAAAAAAAAAAAAAAAGAGTAAATCAACATATACTTGTTAATAATTATTAAAAAGTGAATTCTGTTGTGTCATTAAGAGTCCTGGCTTTTTTATGGGTTGTAACCACTGATAGAACTGGACTGCTCATGACGTTATATCAGTGAAGACTGCGCCACCATATTGCTATGCCCAAACCTTCCAATGTACCTATTGACTTAACAGGAAATAATCTCATTTCAGCAATTAAACATTAGTCATTCAATCACCGATTTTATATCTGAAATCTTCCATGTAAATCCCTACAACGCAAACATCCTACACATGTAATGATTTATTTAAAGTCTGGAATTTTTCCTTTTTCTTGAAAGCCCGAGCGAGTTATGTATATCTACTGTATATCAAACAGTATCCACCTCTCACAAACTTCATCAGCGAACAGATCAGCTGAATGTAAACAAGTTAACTGAAACTGAGGTAAGATACAAACAGACATTTTCAGACTTATTTATTGTGATAATTGAAGTGTTTCTTCAGAGTTACTTGTTTTATGTTTTAATCAAAAAGTGCCTTGTTCTCACGGTCACTGGAATAAGAGCACGCTCTCTCCTTTTATCACACACAGCGGGTGCACTGAGATTGAGGGAGAGACACACAAAGCAAAGCTGGTTAAAATTAAACTGATATGCTAGATTTAAATGGCAAACGAACACGTATTTATGACATGTATCCATTTCTGACTACAGAGAGTACATCGTTATGAAAACAAGCAAATCCCGGACATTTAAGATGATTTATAAATCCCGGTTTGACTTTTTTAAAGTCCCATTCGGGGTAAGGACGTGTTGTCACCCTAAACAAGCAGATATTGCAGCTTTTCCTTTGGAGATTGTTGTGCTGCACTGATAGACTGAACACCGGGGCAGATGAATGCTCTGACATATATATTCTCCCTCGTAAAATATTATCCATAACAAGCTATTTTAAACATTAAACATGGTTGTCACTAGACGGTGAAATGCTGCTGTTGTATCCAAAGGTTGGAGATGGCAGGGGCATAGATTCCGGGTGTATGGGGGGAGGTAACTTTCCCAATAATCAAAACAAGCAATTACAACCCTCATAATATTTATACCATGATCAATGGAAACATATAAATGCTTTACGCTGCAACACCCCCAATGTTCAAGCCAAATCTATGCCCTTGGGAGACGGTGAAACGGGTGTTTTCGCCTGTCAGTCATTGACGCTCTATGGCTGTTTGGGCATACTAATATTAATGACCATTAATCAACAGTAATGACGTTGCCTAGGTCATTTTCATCTAAAAATAGTGAAATACTTTTAATCCTTACTGCTTATTGGTAGTCCATGGTCTATTCCAAAGCTGAGGTGCAAGATATTATCGTTTGAACAGCAAGAATATTCCAAGGGTACGTTTACACCACTAAAAACAAAGCCCATCGTATGTACTAAAAACGGAAAAGTTTTCCTTTGCTTTTTTGAAAAGTTTCGCGTACAGAAGACAACGTTGTCAAAACGATCCCTGTTCACACAGATTAGTGAAAACGACTAAAAATGCTGTATTATGCATGCCAGGGCAGTAGCTGGCGATGTCACTTTGTAAAGAAACACTACGCGCCTGCGCACATAAGCATTCTTCTACAGAGCGGTGAATACAAACAATGAAGATGGCGAAAGCATCAAGCAATTTGTCTGGACGGACAATGAGGTTGCTTTATTACTACAATTACTTTGCTGGAGAAGCGTCAATAAACTCAAAATCTTGAGCAACACAAACACAGTCCTGTAGTCTGCCATTGTAGTTTTGAATGTCTTGCGCATTGTTTTGAAGTACTCGCGCGCATGCCTATAGACTGAACTCTCAAGATTATTCAATAAACTTTGCTCATTTTTACTATCACTTCGTCTCCTGCCTTCTTTTGTATTCCCCCTGCTAACTCTTGGGCTGGTAGGAGAGTAAGTTAACATAACAAGCTGTTGATGTTGACTGGTTTTGGATATCAAACAGAACTCTGATATATGGATATCTTCTGACGGTGAAAGAGGTCTTGTGTACACTGGATCTAACATGCATTTTCACTACCTCATGTTTTCATATTCTAAGCATATCATTGAATACTGTACATGGCATCACATCTCTGTCTATAGGCTATATACATAAGCGGTGGGTGAATGAACTGCAGGGTAAAGGTACATCAAATACAATTTAGTAAATAAATAAAATGTAAATACAAATACATTTTTCCCATCTGAATCCATACATTAATTTCAAGATTTTCAAATTGCAGGTTCTGCCTACTGTACAATGTTCACACTCTATACAAAACACTCCAGATTAATAAATTGTTGATTACTGTTATTTGCACAGACACCAGTATTCATATTGATAATTATGTATCTCAAATTGATGCCTATCAATCCATAATTTTTTATATAACACGTAATACGCGTGCGCATGACGTCATCGTTTTCACAAATTCGCGTTTTCAAAAACTTGCACTTTGAAACTCGTTTTCAAAAGTTTACATTTTCAGGGCCCAAAACGCCGTTGTTGTGTAAACGAACAGCCAAAACGGATACAAAGTTTTCCATTTTTAGTTGAAAACGTTGTAGTGTAAACGGCCAAAGAGCAGAATATTTTAAACCACGAGTCAAATTTTATGCAATGGACTCCACTGCATCAGCAGCAACAGTAGAGCGATGGGCTTTGTTTCATATTGCTGCACATTTTGCAGTTGAACTATTGTGTACCCTTAGAGATGGCATCCACTAGATCCTTTGAAGCAATTTAGTTCAATGTGTGAGCTGCACACCATTGGTGAGGTAGTAAGAAATATATATATATATATATATATATATATATATATATATATATATATATATACTATGTTGCCAAAAGTATTCGCTCATCTGCCTTTAGACGCATATGAACTTAAGTGAAATCCCATTCTTAATCCATAGGGTTTAATATGACGTCGGCCCACCCTTTGCAGCTATAACAGCTTCAACTCTTCTGGGAAGGCTTTCCACAAGGTTTAGGAGTGTGTTTATGGGAATTTTTGACCATTCTTCCAGAAGCACATTTGTGAGGTCAGACACTGATGTTGGACTAGAAGGCCTGGCTCGCAGTCTTCGCTCTAATTCATCCCAAAGGTGCTCTATCGGGTTGAGGTCAGGACTCTGTGCAGGCCAGTCAAGTTCTTCCACACTAAACTCGCTCATCCATGTCTTTATGGACCTTGCTTTGTGCACTGGTGCGTAGTCATGTTGGAACAGGAAGGGGCCATCCCCAAACTGTTCCCACAAAGTTGGGAGCATGGAATTGTCCAAAATCTCTTGGTATGCTGAAGCATTCAGAGTTCCTTTCACTGGAACTAAGGAGCCAAGCCCAGCTCCTGAAAAACAACCCCACACCATAATCCCCCCTCCACCAAACTTCACAGTTGGCACAATGCAGTCAGACAAGTACCATTCTCCTGGCAACCGCCAAACCCAGACTCGTCCATCAGATTGCCAGATGGAGAAGCGTGATTCGTCAGTCCAGAGAACGCGTCTCCACTGCTCTAGAGTCCAGTGGTGGCGTGCGTTACACCACTGCATCCGACGCTTTGCATTGCACTTGGTGATGTATGGCTTGGATGCAGCTGCTCGGCCATGGAAACCCATTCCATGAAGCTCTCTATGCACTGTTCTTGAGCTAATCTGAAGGCCACATGAACTTTGGAGGTCTGTAGCGATTGACTCTGCAGAAAGTTGGCGACCTCTGCGCACTATGCGCCTCAGCAACCGCTGACCCCACTCTGTCATTTTACGTGGCCTACCACTTCGTGGCTGAGTTGCTGTCATTCCCAATCGCTTCCAATTTGTTATAATACCACTGACAGTTGACTGTGGAATATTTAGTAGCAAGGAAATTTCACGACTGGACTTGTTGCACAGGTAGCATCCTATCACAGTACCCCGCTGGAATTCACTGAGCTCCTGAGAGCGGCCCATTCTTTCACAAATGTTTGTAGAAGCAGTCTGCATGCCTAGGTGCTTCATTTTATACACCTGTGGCCATGGAAGTGATTGGAACACCTGAATTCAATTATTTGGATGGGTGAGCGAATACTTTTGGCAATATAGTATATATATATATATATATATATATATATATATATATATATATATACACAAATCTATTTAATTTTAAGTGCATAAAACATTACATGAACAAACAATAATGAACCTGAAATCAACAGCAATGACATTGCTAGGTCAAAGCTAACAGCTTAAAACTCTGACACACACTTATTTTTAAACCTTACTACTTACTAATAGTCCATCACCTATTGCTTAGCTGAGGTGCAGTATCTTACTGTTGTAATGTAAAAGGAGCACATGCTCAAAATGTTCATCTGTGACACTATTGTGCTTAAGAGTAAGAATATGATGATATTGATATGAAAATGATCAATAAATTAACAATTAACTGTCGTTGCCTTGTTCATATGTAATCATCTAATCTATAAAAAAGTAACTGTAGTCTGATTATGAGTATTTTAAAATGTAATTTAATCCAATTATAATTGCTTGATTTTGTAATCTGATTGCGTAATCCGGATTACACGTAATATGTTACTACCCAGCAATGAGAGTAATAATACTGGACCTGCCTTGTTTAATCCTCATATTCTACACAGCGTACATATGCAACAGTTCTCTGTATTGTATGGTGTTGGGTGTAATCCAATTGCAATGTAATTAGTTACTGTAATTAAATTATTTTCTAGTAAAAAATTATTGTAATGCATTACATTTTAAATTATTGTAATCAGATTACAGTTACTGACTTTCAATTAATTTACTTTTAAGTTCATTATAGGGTAATGCTTATTTCTAATATATTATTTATGTAGAATACATGAATTATGGCCTTTAACAAGTCATTTTGAAGAAGAAATTTGAGGTGCTGAGTGTATGACTTGTGTGTAACAATGAACAAGGAAGAAACAGACATTATTTTGAATTGATCAAGTCATTTTTATTTGTATAGCGCTTTTCACAACACACATCGTTTCAAAGCAGCTTTACAGAAAATCATGCATTAACAGAAAATGAAACTGTAATATCTATAATGTCTTAGAGTAATCATTGTGTAGTTTGATTAAATATTATTGTAAATTGTGTATACCAATAAATAATTAAATAGTTAATAATTGTATTTAGAACTCCAGTGAGCAAGCTGAAGGTAACTGTGGCAAGGGACACAAAACTCCATAAAATGTTGGTTAATGGAGAAAAATAATCTTGGGAGAAACCAGGCTCACTGTGGGGGCCATTTCCCCTCTGCCTAAACAACATGAATACAACGCCAATATTAATTATGTATAGCGCAAGTCATGGTTTAAAATGATTAAACTAAGTAAGTGTTAAGGGTCAGTGTTTAAACAAAGATTTTGTATGAAATGTAAGATTAATGACTAATGTCTAAATCCATCCTGGATTAACCGCAGAAGTTCACATAGATGCATTGTCCTTTGTTAGTTGGCTGATGATGGCTTTTGTTGGCAATTAATTGAGTCTGTGTATTCCATTTTAAGAGTGTAGTCCATCATTAGACCAAGGTGATGCAGGCAGAGATCAGTGACGTGCATCGCAGTTCAACCAGCAGGTCATTTCAGTGAGGTCTATCCTAAATCCAAGGTTCAGGCAGTGGCATATGAAGTATCCCATGTCATATGGTTGGAGTTGGCATCAGTTCATCCTCTGAAGTCCATCATAATAGACTGAAGTGATGGCTGGCTGGCTGCATTAAGTCATCATCTCTCAGTGACATGTAGCAGAGGAGTCCGATACCAAGCAGGAATGGAGCTGAATCTTCCGGCTCTGATATGAATCCCGAGGTTGAGACAGGGAAACAAATATAATAATATTAGCATAGATGCCATTCAAATTATGCAGAGTTATAGATTATGAGAAAGGTTTCTGGTTCCAGCAGACCTAACTAAAGAATCCTAATTGTGAGTTGATGGATAAATTAGGTGTATGCCTGGCTAAGTAACTTAAACTGAGTGAGTGTATCTGCGTCCCGAACAGTGTTAGGGAGACTATTTCATAGTTTAGGAGCCAAATAGGAAAAGGAGCTAACTCCTTTTGTGGATTTTGATATTCTACGAACTATTAACAGGCCAGAATTTTGCGATCATAATGAATGTGATGGAATATAGTGTGGTAGAAGGTCAGTTTAGTACTGCGGAGCTAGACCATAAGATTCTTTGTACATAGTTAACAGAATTCTAAAATTAATACTAAATTTATCAGGTAGCCAATGTAATGACGATAAAATGGGGCTAATATGATCATATTTCTTGGTTCTAGTCAGCACTCTGGTTGTTGCATTTTGAACCAATTGATGTTTATTTATTGATCTTGCTGGATATCCTCCCAGTAATGCATTACAATAATCTAGTCTTGAGGTCATGAACGCATGAATTAGTTTTTTGGCATCAGCAACAGAGAGCATGTATTGTAACTTAGCAATATTTGGTGGAAGAATGCTGTTCTACAAACATTGGAAATTAGATTTTCAAAGGACATATTGGTATCAAATATAACACCTAAGATGTAACAGTACATCCATTGAGAGTCAAATTATATTTTATCGGCTTATTTTAAGAGGTTTTTGGTCCAATAATTAGTACCTCTGTTTTGTCGGAATTGAGTAGAAGGACATTTCTGGCCATCCAATGTTTGATTCCATTGATACACTCTGCTAATTTGGAGAATTGTGAAGTTTCATTGGGTTTCGAAGAAATATAAAGTTGGGTATCGTCAGCATAACAGTGGAAACTTATTCCACGATTCCTGATAATATCTCCCAGCGGAAGCATATATAAGGAGAAAATCAGAGGCCCTAAAACTGATCCCTGTGGCACTTCATACTTAACTTTTGTTTGATTTTACAATTCCACGTTTACACAGACCAAGTGGTAGCAGTCTGCTAAATAGGACCTAAACCATGCTAATGCAAGTCCACAAATGCCAACATAATTCTCAAGTCTATTCAAGAGAATGTCGTGATCTATGGTGTCGAAGGCAGCACTAAGATCTAAAAGCACTAGAACAGAAATGCAGCCACGATCAGATGATAACAGCAAGTCATTTGTAACTCTGATAAGTGCAGTCTCTGTACTGTGATGGGGCCAAATCCTGACTGAAATTGTTCATATATACTACTTTTCTGTAGAAATTAACATAGTTGGGAGGACACTACATTTTCTAGTATTTTCGACATAAATGGGAGATTTGAAATTGATCTACAATTAGCCAGTTCTCCAGGAATAATAAAAGGGTTATTATTTAATACAGTGAAAAAGACACTCTATTAGCATAACGTAAATATATATATATAAATAAACATTTTCAACATTCTTTTGAATGTTCATGTACTAAAATAAAGTATTTGATGCCATTAGTGTACCTTCATTTACTATTAGTATTATTTTGAATGGCCATGGAAAATGAAGCAATGTGATAATTTTACCTGGTCACAAAAAGTAGTCCGTTAATTTACCTGATGAACTTTCACCTTTTGCTGACCCTTTATGCTTCGCAGAGCTAATGTGTGCTTCTAAATCACTTGCACCTTTATTAGCAACTGACACATAAGTGCCAGCTTTACATGTCATGCATTCTGCTTCCCACGGATCTCGACCTGGACAAAAGCATGGGAATTTTTTGTGCAAATCTTCTGTAAATTTGCACTTTCGTTTGGGCATTGTTTCCACTCAGCTGTCATTTGCTGCTACTGTGAAGCTGTTTGATGCCGAACACAACAGCGCTTTGCGCGTTCGCGGAGAGATTGACAGGCAGGAATTTGGCCAATAGTTGCTGCAAGCCTCTTATAATTGACCAATTGGTGTGCGAGAAGGTGGGACTTACAAAGAGGGTTTAAAGAAATGCAAATATGCGCGGACACACAATGAAGTATTAGATCAGATGCACATCATAATGCAACTAAAGCCGAATCCCGGACATTTTCGCAAATTTATAAATCCCAGCCGGATGCTTTTTTAAGGTCTGAAAAAGAGGACATGTCCGGGAAAAAGAGGACGTATGGTCACCCTATTCCTAACCAATTTAGCCACAGTACTGCATAAACACTTAGGATTGTTGTGGTTATTTTCTATGAGTTTGCTCAAATATGCTGATCTGGCAGCTTTTAGTGTCTGTCTGTAGCTAAAGACACTATCCTTCCATGCACCGCGAAATACCTCTGATTTTGTATTCTTCCACTTGCACTCCATTTTCCAAGCTGCTCTCTTTAGAGCATGAGTGTGATCAGGGCTTTTTTCTTTAATTTTCTTTAATCGAAGGGGGGTGGCACTATCAAGTGTGCTAGAGAAGACTATTAATATTTTCTGTTATTACATCAAGTTCTTCTAGACTTTAGATAGAAGCTATCTTTAGTGGTCGAAAAAATAGTTCTACCTGTATGATAGCGTGGTGTAGATTGAGTGACATTAGCTGATCGCAGCAAACAAGAGATGAGGTAATGATCTGAGATGTCATCGCTCTGCGGTATAATTTCTATACTATCAACATCAACTCCATATGACAGAATTAAATCTAGCATATGATTATGGTGATGAGTTGGTCCTGTCACATTTTGTCTGAGAGTTGAGAATATCAATAAATGCTAATCCCAATGTGTCATTTTCATCTTCTATGTGAATGTTGAAGTCACCAACAATTAAATCTCTATCCACATTACCTACTAGATCTGATTTTGCAAATTCACCAAGAATATCAGAATACGGCCCGGGTGATCTATATACTGCAGCAAGGGCAAAAGATGATTTTTTATTTATATCTGACGGTGTCACATTAAGCATTATTAGTTCAAAAGACTTAAACTTATATCCTGTCCTCTGAGTAACACCAAAAACTTCAGTGTAAATTGTAACAAAACCTCCTCCTCGACCCTTCAGATGAGGCTCATGTTTAAAACAATAACCTGGGGTAGTAGACTCATTTAAACTAATATATTCATCCGGATTAAGCCAGGTTTCAGTTAAACAGAGCACATCCAAACTATGATCTGTAATAATTTCATTTACAATTAGTGCATTGGTTGAAAGAGATCTAATGTTTAGTACCTTTATATGATGTTTATCTTAATTTTTTTGTTGTTGCTATTTTCAAGTTTTACCTTAATCAAATTTTTTCTAAATGATTTAGTGAGGGGTTTTTGTTTGGAAGTTCAGGGAACCGACACAGTCTCTGTGTGGTATCTAGGTGATACAGTCTCTATCTGTTGTAGTTTATGTGACCTGTGTGATGTCTCAAAGCAGCTAGCAGATGTTCGGATTAGCCAGTTTGTCTGCTTCCTGACCTGGGCCCAGTGACACTAATCTACTATAAACCTCATCACCACGACATGAGCAGGGAGGGGGCCAGAGCATATTACAGTGTCTGACATTGTTTTTGCAAGTTCACACACCTCTTTAACATTATCTTTAGTGATCGCCGACTGGCGAAGCTGGACATCGTTAGTGCCGACAAGAATAACAATTTTTTTGTAATGAATTTTTTTTATTGATTCATATATACACCACAAAGAAAAACCCAACACATATATAAGGAATCAACATTTCACATTCAAACCCCACTAATATCCCTCCCCATTCACCAACTCCACCCTGACCCCCAACGAACACCCCTGTGGTCCCACATAATAACACGCACACATAACCAAAAGAAATAAAAATAAAAAAATAATAATAAACATACATAATTAAACTAAACTACATTCTCCACACCCATTTTTTAACAAATAAGTCCCAAAACCCCAGCCTTCTACTTACCACTTCCTCGAATGCAGCCACCCTCCCCATTTCCACACACCATTCCGAAAAAGAGGGCGCTCCATCTGACTTCCATCCCCTTAAAATTATTTGCCTGCAGATCACGAGACTGGTCAGAACCCAATTTTTTATGTGATTATCCCCCAAATTTATGACCACCCCATCTCCCAAAATTAATAGTCTGGGACAAAGTAAAATACATGCCCTGTTCAAAACGTCACACATACAACTCTGAACTTTCAACCAAAATTCTTGAATCTTAGCACACCCCCAAAAAACATGGATTTTGTCTCCATCTTTTGATTGGCATCACCAGCAGGTGGGTGTGTCTTTAAGACCAAGCCTATATAATCTAGAGGGGGTCCAGTAGAATCTATGTAAAATCTTAAATTGCATAAGGCAAACCCTTGCATCTTTAGATGCAGACTTGACATTTTGAATCCTAGACTCACACTTCCTCATCCAATACCAAGTTTAAAACTTTCTCCCATAATCTCTTGATAGCAGTTAAAGCTCCATCCCCCAGACTCTGAATTAACAGGGAGTAATATACTGATGCCACATGACCTTTTCCAAAAGCAGTAATCACCTCTTCCAGAGTATCTGCCGCTTAAGGGTGGTGTGAGCTACTCCCAAAAATATTACAGAGCAGGTGGCGCAGCTGTAAATACCTAAAGAACTGAGATCTGGGAATCTCAAAGTGTTGAACCAAATTTTCAAAAGATCTAAACACCCCACTCTCATATAGGTCACTGAGTGTAGTAACCCCCCTCACAATCCACTCTGACCAGCAGAAAGGGGACCTTTCAAAACATAATTTTGGGTTCAGCCATATGCTCGAGGCAACATTTAAATAAATGTCCGAATTAAACACTCTGGACACTTGTCCATACCGCGCAAATGCGAGATAACGGGGTGACTTAACTACTCTGGTTAGTTTAATAGAAAGGCTTTGTAATGGCAAAATAGGGGCAAGAACTTCCTGTTCAATACAAAACCAGGGAGGGGCTCTCACAGGTGGAAGTGACTGATGAGCCAAATGTCTGAGACCGAATGCATAATAATAAAACAAAATCTCGGCCTATGTAACTTATTAAAATGTAATCTGGGACGTTTGCCATTACAAATGAAGGACTTTGCTATACTATCAAATTGCTTGAAATAAGAGAGGGGGACATCTACAGGGAGAGATTGTAAAAGCAGTTAAATTTTGGAATACAATTCATTTTAATAACATTAACCTTCCCAATAATAGATAAATGTAATGAAGCACACCTGCCCACATCACTCGAAAACCTTTTAATTAAGGGGCAAAAATTAACTAACTAAATCAGACAAATTTGCAGGGAATAAAATGCCCAAATACTTAATGCCCTGTTTGGGCCACTGGAAGGCACCCGGCTGGAAAGCCGTTACTGGGCAGTACGCTGTCAGAGTCAAAGCTTCAGATTTAGACCAACTGACTCTGTATCCTGAGAATTTAGAAAAGGAATTAATAATTCTATGGAGGCAAGGCACAGATCTAGTAGGGTCGGAGACAAATAACTAAATTAATCTGCATAAAGCAAAAGATTATGCGCCATACCTCCCGCCACCACCCATGGAAAATCATCTTCCCTTCTTATCGCAGCTGCTAATGGTTCCAGGGCAAGACAGAACAATAATGGGGAAAGAGGGCAACCCTGCCGAGTGCCCCTATCCAGAGTAAAAAAATCTGAAATTAATCCATTCGTTTGTACCGCTGCTACTGGGTGTCTATAAAGTAACTTAATCCAACCAATAAAAGTTTTCCCGACCTCGTATATTTCCAAAATCTTAAAAAGATAATCCCATTCTACCATATCAAATGCCTTTTCGGTGTCAAGTGAGATGGTAGCGACCGGAGTCTGATCATTCGCCACTGACCACATGATATAGATGAAACGCCTAATATTATCAGAAGAGCTACAACCCTGAATAAACCACACCTGATCTATATGTATAAGCGATGTCATAACTTTACTTAATCGGTTAGCCAGAATTTTTGATAATATTTTAACGTCTAGCTAGATCAGGGAAATTGGATGGTAACTCTTACACTCGCTTGGATCTTTGTCTTTTTTAAGAATCAGACTGATCCGGGCTTGTGTCATGGTTGGTGGAAGCATTCCATTCTTTTATGATTCTGTATAAACTTCTAACAAAGTGGAGCCAGCTCTGTAGTGTAAGATCTAAAAAATTCAGCGGCAAAGCCATCTGGCCTTGCCTGTAGTCAAATGCCTTAATTACCTCTTCCAAGGCTATCTCAGAATCAAGAGAATTTGTTTGCTCAGTTGTCAGTTTAGGAAGATCTAATGGTTCCACAAAGTTTCTAATATCCTCATCAGTAGATGAAGACATGGAACTATAGAGATCAAGATAGAATTCTTTAAAAGCATTATTAATATCAGTGGCTGAGGTAAATATTTCATCACCAGCAGATTTCACTGAGGGAATGGTAGAAAAAGACTCTCTCTGGTTTATATATCTAGCCAAAAGCTTCCCTGCTTTGTCCCCCTACTCAAAGTATGACTGTCAACATGAATAACAATTTTTTTTTTAACTCGTTTTACGTTTAGCATTAGCCAGCACTTATAAATTTGATCTGATGTCAGATGCCCGAGCCCCGAAATGCATTTAAGAATAATGGCAGGAGTCTATATTTCCATGTTCCTTACAATAGAAACTCCTATAACAAGGGCACTTTCAACATGATTCTCAGTGGGTACATCACTGAGCGGGGAGAATCGACTGGAAACTCTAACAGGAATGGGAGAGTGGTTTCGCTTTGCTGAGCGAGTTTGCCGCCGAGACATCACCCAAATGCCCTGCTGTGGGGGGCTCTACAGCCGGAACCAAAGTTGTTTCAATCTAACATTGTTTTAGTGAAGTTGCAAACCTTATAACCTCAAAAAAGGCAAAGTATTAATCAAAGCTAAGAATGAAGAAATCGAAAGGGAGTGTGGAGAGACCATGAGAATTAGCAAATATTCCTTTTGGAATCGTACGCATCACATTGCCAGAAAGCACGAGGATGTGCTATGCGATGTTGTGCAGCAAAAGGTGAGCTAGTAGGCCACACTACTATTCGATAATAAATTAATAGAAAAGTAATGTATCTTGTTGTTTTGCCATCATGTCAGTGCAGCTGCCAGCTAGATGCAGGCCCGGTTCTGCGGGGTTGCGAACGTTAGAGCAGCCTCTATTGAATATGTAAGCTTAATAATACTGTATATTGGCAAACCAATAAACATGTATGATCTTGCAGATCAGTGTGTCTTAATTTGCAGGCAGAGCATTCTGCTTTCATGCCTCTATTGTACAATTGATCATTTGATTAGTAAAGATTTCCGCTCTTGCATAGAGAATTTCATAGTGGAATTATCTCACTTAATCGACCAGCTTTCGATTTCTGCTTCGGGATAAAGTGGCTCATAACTGCTGGTCAGTTTCCCTAAGCCAAATCCACACCTTAATGAGAAGTGAAACGTAAAAAAATTATTTTAGATTAGTGGTTACAGATAACATCTTCCGACATCGCTTGCTGCCTTCATGCGCAGAGGAAAAAAAGCTATAAATGATTGTACATTAGAAAAAAAAAATTATTAAACGAAGGCAGTGAAATTTGTGAATTAAATAATTTTTAATTGTTTTAGGATCATTAAACATGATTTCATCTAATATGTATATTGGACAAAATTTCACTTTATGCAGGACAAATATTTTTTATTTGTTAAATCCATGGTTAAACCTTGCTGTACATATAAAGAGCGCATGCACAACACATGATCGTTTGACCAGATTCACTTTATGCTGCTTTAAAAATATCAAGGAGAAAAAAAGGGCACATGGTATCTACTAATATAATAATTATTATATAAATAACCACAGTCCTTTAGATTGCATATGATTCATATATATAAAATTGAAGGGAATATTAATAAAGCAACAACACTGAAAAAGAGAAAAACATTCACTGCTCTCTTCTGGATAACTTAATATGCCCTTTAAAACTGAACACAAAATTAGGATGAGGAATTGCTCATTTTAATTTACAGACCTTAAGTCTGATAACATTAAATCAGAAACATATTAATGTATCAAATCTACAGAATAATCATTCCGTGGAGACAACTGAAAAACAATTAGGAATTTCACTTTTACCTGCAATATTTTTCCTAGTATCAGTCTATGTTTTCATTATTGCCATGAAGGACTCAAACAAACTTTAAAGTTGAAAAGATTGTGTTTTCTGGGTCGGTTGTATCACTCGGGACCAGTTAAAACTGAAAAGCGCAAATTTGCGCATATGCGAGTTTCTGTGCCAACGCACATATGTTTTATCGCTTGTAGAGGCATGTTTGATGACTTATGGTGATTTAGAACTGAAATTTTTTAAGGTATTATTTGAAGATGTTCAATGACATATGTGCTAATCACAAATGATAAGGAAGGTCTGGTTGACCCGATTATCTAACAGCAGTTGTAAACCAGTCCAAAACAAACAGTGAGATTTTATATACAAAAACACATCAATACAATCACATCATTTCAGATGTGTACATTACTAATCATTTGATAATTTAATAAATGTTGGCCTATAGTCTATATTTCACCCAGAGGGGCACCTCAGCCCATGTGGTCAAAGGGGCAGTTGCTTGGGCCACTGTAGCTACCCCCTGTGTGCGTGTTTGGAATCATATACTACAGAGAAATTTAATGTCCAAGCGGGATTTGAGTGAACGCTTTTTTAACGGTGAGTGTGAGCAGTACTTGAGCAGAGCGTCCGCTTGGGCCGTGAGCGGCTGAGCGGAGTGCACGTGCATGGAGCGGGTTATTGAGCGGAGTGTCACACCGCTCTGCTTCGCTCACATGCTCTGATCGCATGTGAATCCCTCACTGCTGACAGAAGAAGCTATAGTAAACATGTGGCATGCAATGCACAAAGGAATAATATGAGCGGATGCCATGACTTACCGCAGTTGTTTGTTCTTGAACGGCGAAGGTTTGTGATCGATGTGAATCCCTCACACAATTGTTTGCTGTTGTTGTGGTGGTTCCTGAACAGCAGAGGTTTGTTGAGTAACTTAAAAGTAAAGTAATTAGTCATTTTATTACTTTTTTAATTAAGTAATTATTAAAGTAATCTGATGATGTCTGATAGAGAAATAATTAGTAATTTTCAGTGGATTACTACTTTTAAAGTTCACCCAAAAATGACTATTCTCTCATCATTTATGCACCCTCATGCCATCCATGATGTGTATGACTTTCTTTCTTCTGCTGAACACAAATGAAGATTTTTAGAAGAATATTTCAGCTCTGTAGGTCCATACAATACAAGTTAACGTGATCAGGCATTTAGAAGCTCCAAAAAGGAGATAAAGTCAGCATAAACATAATCCATCAGATTCCAGTGGTTTAATCAATGTCTTCTGAAGCAATCCAGTTGGTTTTGGGTGAGAACAGACCAAAATATAACTCCTTTTTCACTGTACCTCTTGCCATTGTAGTCTCTAAGAACAACCATAATTTCAAGATCGATTACACTTCCTAGTGAATGACGCACACGCAGAGCGCTAGATGGCGCAATCCACCTTTTTCCTGAACGTGGAAGTTGTCTATGATTCGACTGTTTTCAGTTTCCAGTCTCCAGTGTTTTCACTCGCATCGACGTATATTCTTAGCAGGTAATGTAATGTTTAAGGTATTACATATGTGAAAATTGTCGAGATCACCGTTTTTTTTATAGACAGTGCCTCACCTGAGTGTGTAGATAACATAACTGTATCTTTGCCTTATCACAACACACTCACCAGAAATAAAATTAAAAAAATAACATTGTTCTGTATCAAAAGAAATAAATGGTTGTTGTTCTCCTCTGGATTGCTCGTTTTGGCAGTTTTTACTTGCCCTCTAGAGACCAGAAATACAAAACAGGCAATTAGAATCATCATGGCGCCGCCCAGTGGTTGCTCAGGAAAACCGTGAATAGGACGTGTAATCGAGCTTGAAATCATAATGTGCCTAGAGACTGCAATGAGATATACAGAGCGGAGACATTTTTCTAAAAATCTTCATCTGTGTTCTGATGCTGAGTAAATGATGAGAGAATTCATTTTTGGGTGAACTATCCCTTTAAGTATCTAACGCTAACTGTTACTGGAACATGGCTATTTAGTTTACCACATACATGTATGTTCTTTTTGTTGCACATATCCTTTTTGAAATACCCATTACATCACAATACAGTTTTGTTAATGAAATACCACTAAACCTGATATCTCAAAGTAAACAGCTTTGAAACATCTGCTACCAGACTTAAAATGGCTATAAAATTAAAGGCCATGGCTGACTACTAACAAATTATGCAACGTTAATTTCTGGCAACAAAGATGACCACCTTTTGGTTGCCCTTTTGGGTCATATTGGATTAAAAACCATAGTTAACACTTTTGCCTCTTGGAGGTAATTACATTAAGCAATAGGATAGCAATTAGTGTTTCCATCCAAACCTGTCAAAACATACAAAGCATTTCTCTCAATAAGAAATGCATATTTGTTCCACTTTATATTAAGATATTCTTCATTCCAATACAGAACCAGACCTCTTGATAGCAGAAAAGCCCACATGATTTGAGTCATCACTCTGTTTGAGTTTCCACGCCCTGGTAACACCACATTACTCCCTTCAGTACACAGCAAGTGGTGCTTCTGCAGATTTGGCTGGTGAATGTTAATGGAACACAGGAGAGCCATCTGTGAGAATGGAAGTAATGGAGAACAGAAGCAGAACTAAACTAGAGATAAGAGTGGCACGAGTACCGCCCTTGGTTTGTAACAGAACTAAATGTATTTTTATGACCTCTTGAGCAGATATTTTCAGGTCTCAGGCCGAACAGTTAGTTTCCTGGCAAACATTGCATCAAAAACATAAAATTCGGACAAATTTTACTTACTTGTTCTTTCCATATAATGAAAGTGATTAGGGACTGTCCCTAACTTTCTGCACAACACCTCCTTTTGTGTTCCATTGGGAAAATTTTATCTGGGTTTGGGACAAAATGTCATTTTTGGGTTAACAATCCCTTTAAGGAGACAAAAATCAACATTCATGTTCGCAGATATAAAAAGGTGGTGGTGTTATAATCTAAACCATTTTATTTCATGAAAATACTAACAATTGTCACTCATTATACAGTAAGAAAATTAAACTTGCCCAGAAAAAAAATTAAATGGAAAGTATCACGCTGTAAAGACTAAACCATTTCTCAAAAAGACCATACAATCAAAGACAAACCACAAAAACGATGAGCAGTCACTCTACCATGAATGATCAGACTTTAGAAAAATAAATTCATTTGTGCAATTGAGAGACCATAGGCTCAAACAAATAGAGATAGCTTTCAGTGTGTCCCAACAGCAACACCACTAATGTTAATGCCCCATTCATGAAAGATTAGTCTGTTTCCCATCAATCCACACCTTAAAAGCTTAGAATGAAAAACTACAACTTCCTGAGGCCTTGTAATATGGGAGAACACAATCTACAAATGCTAATACTGAGAAGAAATTTTGAACTAAAATTTGTGAATTTGGTTTGGTTTAGATGTGATCTATGTAGGCTTATAATTTGTAAGTTAAGTCTAACAACTCTGCTACTGTGTATTAAGATCTGCCAAAATACAAAGTTCACTTCAAATCACTGTCCAGTGTTCCTTGAAGCCCTGCATCTTTAAGTATTGTGATTTGTTGAATTGCTTAACAAGATAAAAGGAGAATATTAACTTCTTACTTTGTATACCTATGTACACTTATGTACATAATCTTGAGTTTCAGACTCTGATATTGTTTATAACTTTACATTCTGTGATTTAGTTGGATTAAGTCATTAAAATTCTGTCCATATTAAATTTCTCTGCAGGAATATTGAAAATAACAGGATCTTAGACTTATAACAGCTTTAGATTAATGTTACCATGTCTTTGGTGAAGGTACAAGTTATCCTATTATAGATTTATCTGAAATCTGATTTACATTCATATACTAGGCATTAAGAGGTGAGACTGCCACATACACAATCTTATGGGCAAATAAATGTCAAAGCTATATTGTATTACTGTAACGTATACATAACAATGTGAAGGCCAAACCCAGGAGGAAAAATAAATTCATGTCATTTGAGCAAAAAAAGCCACTTAACGCCAGCAAGGAATTTGTATGCTGTGAAGAGATTTCATTGTCAAAGCCAATACATTTGTGTTCTACTATAATCTCCTCAAACATACCCACAATCAGGGGTAAAAAATATGTAAAACATTATGAGGAAGAAAAAGAGACAGAAAGAAACTTGAAACAAATGTTTAGCCTTTGGCCTACAGGATTAATATAATCAGTGCAAAGTTTTTGGTTCCCCTCAAGCATAATTTAAGGGCAAGATAGAATAGGCTTTAGTATTTACAGAGCAAAACTAAAAACACCAAGTCTTTGCCTCATCCAAAAATGTTTAAGTACATTTTAGTGTTAAGGACAATGAAATAAAATTAACATACAAAAAGACTTAATAAATTCTGTGAGACTCCTGACATGATCAGTTAACAAATTACATGTGCAATATGACTCCACCTGTAATGCAAGGGTAAAGCTTGCTCTAGTGTTTCATTTGAGTGAAAAGTGCTATGTTACTTTGCCTTATCACAACGCACTCACAAGAAATAATAATAAAAAGAAATAACATTGTTCTGTACCAAAAGAAACAGGTTGTTGGGACTGTTTGGTAAGTAAGGCCTCCATGTTTTGCATATGACGCCCAGGTGACTGAACAGTTTCCTCCTCATGACGGCAGCCTGGTGTGCCAGTGTCTGAGTGCTACAGCGTAGCCAGCACTCTAAAGAAGGAAATTATAAAAACACACAAAGACTGTCCCACCCCAAACACCAAGGCCTCCAAGGAGAACATACTTTTCCCAGCCGCCTTATAGAGCCCTGCTATGGCTGCACCTGTAAAACAACAAAAAATTTAAGTTTGTTTTAATATTCATTATGACATACTGCAGATGTACAAGAGTCTAGACAGATAATATGGTTAACAACACAAGATACATACTAGTGAGAACCCCTCCAAACAGCGGGCCTATGATGCCCATTAGTAGGATGCCGATGGGGAAAAATCGTGCCATCTTATGTCTGCGGAGTGTTGCGAGGGCCAGGAGGGCAGCTGGCAGGTGGAACACCAGCGAGGAGACAACAGCCCACAGGAACACCCCATACCACATCTCTGCCAAACAAAGAGATTACACAAGTGCATGAATAAAGACATTAAATGATTGATGTCTAGCCAACAGTAAAGCAAATCTTCCCACATGTCTGTAATGTAAAGAATCCCCCAAGTAACCATAGAAAAATATATCCAAAGAGATATAAATGAGAGGCATGTCTATAAATATTACTCTGCTAAACAACATGCCATTCTTTCTCATGACAGATAATACAAACGGACTCGAGGAATTTGGTCGTGAAATTCAGACCGTTTGTTACAGGGATTTCAGGTCAAGTGTTGCAAGGACAACCCTGTATTCCTCATCCAAACCCTCATCAAATATTAACTCACATTGGTTGGTTGTATGGATGGATAGATATATGGATAGATAAATAGATAGATGGATAGATAGATACTGTATATGGATGGTTGTATGGATGGATAGATATATGGATGGTTGTATGGATGGACAGATAGATATATGGATGGTTGGTTGGATTGATGGATACTGTATATAAATAGATGGACGGACAGACAGATGGATAGAAAAAATGGATAGATTAATGAATGGATAGATAGTACCCCAATTTTTCTCAATTACTACAACAGTATAACACTTTATACCATAATATTCATTATTTTACAGCAAATTTTATTTACAATTTTCAACTTTATTATGTTGTAGCTGTCTGACAAATAAAATGTGGACTTCTTATTAGAGAGATGTTTATTTTGGTTAATGCCTACAGGGGTCAGACCACTTAAGAAATTACTTAGTTTGTTGTACTTCAACAGACACAGTTAGATGAAAACATCTGAGAACGAGGCTTAAAAGTGCATTCAGGAATTTTTTGTTTATGTCTTCTTGAACTTATACTGACCTCTAAGGGTGTGGATGTGGCATCATTCAAAAACCAATAGTACAGTGCTGTGAAAAAGTATCTGATTTCTTCTGTTTTTGTGTATATCTCATACTAAAGTGTTTCAAAAATTCAAACAAAATCTAACATAAAACAAAAGGCAATCTGAGTAAACACAAAATACAGTTTTTAAATGATAATGTTATTTATTGAAGCAAAAAAGTTATCCAAAACCTATATCACCCATGTGAAAAACAAACTGCCCCCTTAAACTTATTAGCTGATTGTGCCAACTTTAGCAGCAACAACTGCAACCAAACGCATATGATAAATGGAGATCGGTCTTTCACAATGCTGTGGTGACATTTTGGCCCACTCTTATTTGCAGAACTGCTTTAGTTCAGCCACATTGGAGGGTTTGAGCATGAACTGCCCATTTTAGGTCCTGCCACAGCATCTCAACTGGCTTCAAGTCAGGACTTTGACTAGGCCACTCCAAAACAATAATTTTGCTTCTTTTGAGACATTCAGAGGTGGACTTACTCCTATGCTTTGGATCATTTTCTTGCTGCATATTCCAGTTGCGCTTGAGCTTCAGCTCATGGACTGATGATCGGATGTTCTCCTTTAGGATTTTCTGGTAGAGAGCAGAATTCATGATTCCCTCAATTATAAGTCGCCCTGGCCCTAAAGCACCAAAGCATCCCCACACCATCACACTACCACCATCATGCTTGACCGTACGTATGATGTTCTTTTTGTGAAATTCTGTGTTTGATTTACGAGGTGTGTTTTGGCAAAATTCAGATGAGCCTTAATGTTCTTCTGGGTTAGCAGTGGTTTTCGCCTCGCCACACTTCCATGGATGCCATTTATGGCAAGTGTCTTTCTGATAGTGGAGTCATGAAGAGTGACCTTTATTGATGCGAGAGAGACCTGCAGTTCCTTGGATGTTGTCCTTGGCTTTTTTGTGACTTCCTGGATGAATCGTCGCTGTGCTCTTGGAGAACTTTTGGAAGGTCGGCCACTTCTGGGAAGGTTCACTACTGTGCCAAGTTTTCTCCATTTGGAGATAATGGCTCTTACTGAAGTTCTCTGGAGTCGCAGAGCCTTCGAAATAGCTTTGTAACCTTTCCCAGACTGATGTATTTCAATCACCTTTTTCCTCATCATTTCTGGAATTTCTTTTGACCTCGGCATAGTGTGCCACTGGGTGAGACCTTTTAGCCAACTTCATGCTGCTGAAAATGTTCAATTTAGGTGTTGATTTGATTGAACAGGGCAGGCAGGAATCAGACCTGGGTGTGTCTAGTCCAGCTGAACCCCATTATAAATGCAGTTTCATAGATTTGGGTATTTTATAACTACTTTTTCACACAGGCCCAGTTGGTATTGGATAACTTTTTTGCTTCATTAAATATCATTATCATATAAAAACTGTATTTTGTGTTTACTCACATTGCCTTTGATTTATGTTAGAATTTTTGAAACAATTTAATACGAAATATACACAAAAACAGAGGAAATCTGGATGGGGCAAATACTTCTTCACAGCACTGCATTTAGTTACCGATGCCATTGTGGAAATTCATTTTTCACAGTCAGACATTTTTTATTTATTCCATGAGTGAAAGTGTCCAATAACAGGGTGGTTACTGACATTAAGCGAGTAGTATTCGGCTGGTCATGTGATCCCAACATGGCGGTCCCCATGAGAGGACCCTCTCCATGTAGAATAAAACCACTTGCATGACTGGCGTCTTCATCTCATGCGAGTGCTCATTATTTTACACATATATTTTAAATTTACAAATGATTTATTTAAGAGTAAAACTTTTTTTAATGATGAAAATATTACTTAGTGCAACTTTTACAGATCAGCCAAATCTGTGCAGATCTTAGCTCTATATCTACCTGAATACACTATTATTACAGCTTCACACATGTAATATTAGCTGGACAAGATAATACACTAACCTTAGCATTAGCTTGCTAACCTATCACCACACTAAAAGCGTGTCAAACCTTTCATTATTGCAAAGCATACACAACAACAACAGTGTCTTATGACACCGTAAACACTGGGCCAGTCGAAAGCATCTGTGATATCTGATGTGGTGTGAAGCCTCACCGGAGAAATTGCACAGAGAGGTGTCGTTCCTCCCGCAGTTGGTGACATTTTTCCTCGGCACCAGATTCAAACTAAGGATCTGTTTCACGAATCCGATCTCCACGTTATAGTCGTCCTGCATGTCTCATAAGATCAATACCGCGATCATGCGTGAGGAAAGTGTCCAATCCGAGAAACCGCATTAGAAAAGAGATGCGGGTTCAAGCTGAGTGTTTGTTTTTAGCACTGATGCTCATCCATCTACCTAACTGCGAAAAAACGAATCTTCATTAAACTAACGGCAAATCTGATCTGCTGATCGTGTATAGCATAGTTTAAATATAGAGGAAAGATGATCGTGTAAAAGAACAGAATTGCATCGGGTTTGAGATTATCTTTTTGTCACCTGCTATTTGCGACAGGCTTGTGGGCGGGGCCTGTGTGGTGGAGCGTTTGTGCCTCCGCGGCATCCGTAAACCTGATTTGCAAGTCATATTGACAGAAATAAGCCAGAGATCTTCACCTTTCTCGTATTATTACCGTAGGTGAGAGCGTAACGGTCAACTAGCCTGTTACGACAGTAAGTACCGTTTGCGGAAACCATACAAATGAATTGGGAGAGCCGTAAACCGACACCTACCTATCGCAAAATTGTCCGTTTCTTCTCAAATAAAACAGCAATTTTATCATAGTAAACTCCATACTTAGTTAAATCCATAAGGATTGTTTAGTGTAAAATATGTTGAAGATTAGTGAACAGGTGGTCAATTCATTAAGTGATGAGCTGTTTTCTCAAAAAAGCAGTTTATTCAGCTCACTGAAGCATCTCCTCCATAGACGTCCATTAAAAATGTAGAATGTCTATGGGACAACCGCGTTATGCATTTTGTTGTTAACCGGTAGGCTTGGTTGATAGAAGTGATCTTTATTTGTTTAATATTCTTTTTAGAGGAATATTACGAACAATGTAAAAAAATAATAAATTCAGGGAGAACATAATGGTACAGTTTCGATATAATTAGAATTAAAAAGAGAGTTTAAAGGCATTGCAATAATCCACACTGTTTCTGGCTTTATTATTTTTTTCATTCATTCCAATCAGTGTTTTATCATTTTAAAATGTATAATTTTATATATATATATTTTGTTTATATGTGTGATATTTGGTTTTCGCGATCGCCATTCACATTTATGAAAAAATAATTTGCCATAAATTAGCTGTAAATTTATAATATAACATGTTTTATGTTAACATTACTATCACAAAACCTAAAAGCACTTCATTACCAAAATGTATCTTAATTTTAAAAAATCACACCCGAACAATATTGTGTAGATACAGTCAAAATACTCTTCAGATAAGTAACTGTCTTTCCTAAATCCTGCAAACGTCTGTTTTACAGGGTAAATTCTGTGAACAATCTTAAATAGTAAAATTTTATTTGTCACACAAAAGCGTCTTGTGATTCTGAAAGTTTCGTCCAGTCTTTTATAGATCAGATAATGCTAATAGGCCGCCATGCTGGGAATCTAATAAAGCGTTTGCACGTTTGCTCAAAGCTAGCTGGATAGCTACAGTGTTGCTACTGGTTATTGTTCTTGTGTCCTTATCTGATTTAGTAGCTTGCCACACTCAGAGAGACAAATATGAATTATTCGGACTACGACTCGGATGATTATGCCTCAAATGAGGATGAAGATTACGTCCCCTCTGGTAAGAGATTTTAGCAACAACGTTAGCATGGTTGGATATGAGCAAGAGCACAGATGTAGTTAAGCTAGTGTTCTGTGTCAGTGCCTAACACATGTACTGCACCACTATTGCCATAATAATTCCTTCTTCATGTTCTGTGACATGTAAACACAATTATACACAAAGCATGCACTCAGAATTGTCTAGAATGTATGAATCTATTTTAACAGTGTTATCTAGAATGGATATTTTAATTCGGATCCATCTGTTCTATTCACAAATAACCTATGTATGTAAACCAACGTTTTATGCGTTTAGTTTAATATATCCTGCATGTTTTTGAAAGATGTTTCTGTCAATGTGAATGATGACATGGATGTAAACTACTCTAGTGATGTTACTCACCAAGACCCCTGCTGGTCTTTCATGGTCCTTTCCAGCTCTCATGGTTTAGAAGTATAATCAATTGTTTTGCAACAATAAAAATTATGAGCCTCCTTTGTTTAATTGTCTGACTGTGATGAATATAATCCATTCTTATGGGTTTAATTTGTTCTTTTGTTGATTAGATGATAATCTGAGTGAGGATGACCTGAATGAGTGTGTAAAGGAAGATGCTCTGGAAGGGGATGACCATGATGGGCAGCAATCAGAACATGTGAAGAAGAAAAAGAAGAAAACTAAAGGAGACATTCCTATGAGGTAAGAGATTGTTCACTTTAAACTATACAGCTAGTTTTAGTAAGTTCTAATCGGATCGGACAAGTAGTGTGCTGATATTTCATATAACAGCACTAGAATGCTTCACTATTTCTTGCAACAGTTGATTCTGCTTTGTTGTCATTGGTAACTATTTCCATTGGCAGAGCAGATTTAAACAAAACAGTTGATCATATTGTGTCTAAAATGTATGTTACTCAATATTTACTTGTTGTATATAAAACTGTTGTATAAAATCATCATCAACTCACAACCGTGCTGTTATACAATACTGAATATCAGCACTATGATTGCCTGAATTGTACTGGCATTCAGTAAAACAGCACTCTTTGTTGTGTGCTATTCCTTAGATAATCCATTTAGTCAGTTGCAAAATGAACCCTCTTTTAATTTTTTTTATTTATTTATTTTTATAAGAAAAAGGAAAAAAGGAGGTCTCAAACTGAATGAAGATGGTGAGGGAAGTGCAGCAGACCAACAGAAAGATGAAGATGAGACAAAAGAAGATTATTATATTGGCAAGTCAAGAAAGGATAATGAAGAACATAATAAGAAGAAAGCAGATGATCTGTGGGCTAGTTTTCTCAGTGATGTCGGCCCTCGACCCAAAGCAGCAGCTCCAAGCACAGGCTCACTGCTGGTAAAAATCAGTGCAAGAAAACTCTTTAATTTAATTTGTGAAAAAATCTGGAATCAGTTTTGTGACCATTAAGACTTGTATGCTGTGCAGTATAGGGCTGTTGTGATGGGAAATTTTTACCACCGTGTTGTTTAAGGGCCAACCACCACCGGGAATGATGTTTTATTTTATTGTATTTCATTTTTGTCATTTTGCTTTATTTAATTGTCAATCAGAATAATGTGCACATTTTCTGTGTATCTTTTATAGATCACATCAACTGCCAGCACCGGTAACCCCAGTAAACCCTCAACAGTCTCTCAGCAGCAGGAGGACAAACCCATAGAATCCTCCAAAATCACAATTACCAAGGTGTTTGATTTTGCTGGGGAGGAAGTGCGGTAAGTTAAACTCTCTCTTTTATTTTTTTTTTATTTTTATTTTTTTATTTTTTTTGACTGTGTGTTTTATATGGCCACCAGATGGCGGCATACATCCATATTACATAAAACTATGTACAATTGAACATGCTCCAAACATCAGGCAGTCAGCAGTAATTACTTTTAGTAAACAATTGTCCAAAAGTCGTTTCAGGAAAATAAAGTGAACTTTATAATGTTTATATTTGTGATCTTAATGAAGTCAAAAGCTGCCTTAAAAAATACCCGTTTGAGTGAATGTTATCTAATTGTCTAATTGTATCTAATCTAATCACATCGTGGCTTGTCTAATAATTCATTCCAGTATGTTGTATCTGTGAGTCGGTCACAAACCCAAAGCTAAGCTGGCCAAGTAAAATAATCTTATCCTGCAAAGCACAAAGCAATTACAAGCTTTGAACTGATTTAATGAACACAAACTGTGATCTTTATAAAGACTTATTTTATATAAAGAACATAGCACTGCATGTAATTTATTTTTCAAGATTTTAAAATGCATGATTAGTTATGTCTCTTGCTGTGCTCACTGTTCTGCAGGGTGACTAAAGAGGTGGACGCAGACTCACGGGAGGCCAAGAGTTTTCTGAAGAATGAGGAGAAAACACAGGAGGACAAAGAACAACAGTCCATATCCTCTGAACCCAAGCCCTCCTTGCCAATCTGTTCTGGATCCAGGTACTATTCCAGTGAGGCCCCTTTATTCCTGCATTTGGCTGTTACAATCCTTCACAGTACACGTGAAACGACTGTTTATAACCATTGTGCCAGTTAATTATTTAAGAGGTTTTTAATGGTTCCATTTTTTGTGTCACTGCTACAGAAGTGAATAACTCGTTAATGGATGATTATGGTTAATTCTTTGTTATTGATGATATTATATTACAGTAATTTAGATGTCATCTCTTCTATTGTCATTCGTGTCACACACATCAGTGTGTGCTTGGCGTGCAGGGTTAGAGGGGATTTTAGACATGTCATTGATCTCTGACAGCTAGTATGATTGTGAACCTTTGATCCTCTAATTCTGTCTGGCACACCGCTGTGCACACAGATATGTGTGTGTGTGTTTGTTTTCCCCATATATATTCTACGGCAAGCCCAAAATTAACAAATACACATTTAGACTCATTCACAGTGTAAAGCCACTCCACGAATTGTGTCTTAATTCAGTCTTACAAAAGTTTGCATGCTATTCCTGTTTTTATTTGAGCAATCCATGACAGGATATAAGAGAGAAATGCCAAAGTCGTTTTTAGTCTGTCATGCCTCTTCCATTCCTAATCGGTGAGTGTGAACCCTCTGACAGAAGAGGGCGAGATTTCGGTAAACAGGACATTCCAAACAAAAATGTAGTTGTTCTGAGTCGACTAGCAGGACACCACTGTAAGGGAGAGGTTATCATTGTTTTGATCTGTCTTCTGTAGGTCGTCCCTGCTTCTTACGTAAGGTTTTAATGGAGACACGCTCTTGTCTGTCCTCCGAGATTGTGAATGTTTGCGGAACAGTATTGGGTGTTGGCTTGCACACCAGGAAAGCAGTTTGAACCCCACCCCTAACGTCACTTTATCATCCAAACGAGTGTCACTAACTTTTTTTGTCTACACTATTACTCTTAGAGAATTTAAATCGGTGCTCTTCTTTTTCCAATGGGTGTTCTACTTTAGCACAGCAGGTTTCCCGCTGAAACTAGGCACAAAAACCACTGAAACACAAATGGTACCTGTCTCTGAAATTCTCCTGCTTTTCCTCGTTTCCTCTTTTAAGCCTTTTTTGTGTGATTTTTTTTTTTTATGTTAAAGGGCTTGAGTCAGCAGTGTGGGTCATATGAAGCCTTCTTTCTCTCTCACACACACACGCACACACACACACAGGCAAGGTGTCTCTCTGTTTCTCTACTTAAGTGTAATACTGCGCTTCAATGCAGAACTGCTGACGATAGTGAAACGGACTCTTCTTTCTCCTACATTTGTCATTTTTTCATACACAGATCTTTTCTTTCTTCAACAAAGATTATTACAATAAGACTAGTGCTGCAACTACACTAACACTCCCAAACACATAAATAATTCGCTGTTTGGATTTAAGTAAGCAGATACTATGATTGGATCATTATTACAGTGATTAATATGTTTCAGCTGGCAACAATGTTTAACCCCAACTGATGCAGTGTGTTGCTTCTCATTTCTTAAACAACCATGTCGGAAGATGTATACCGTGGTTGTGGAAAAGATGTTACTGTGTTTCAGAAGGGGCAAATTAATGGCCTGCACAACTAAGGAGATTGCTGAAATCACTGGAATTGGGTTAAGAACTGTCTGGAAGGATAGTGGTGAACTGTCAGCTTCGCAGAAGAAATGTGGTCGGAAAAAATCTTGAATGATAATGAAAGATCACTAAAACGCTTGAAGTCACATCGTAAAAAATCGACAGTAAAACTCATGGCTATGTTTAATACTGGAAGTAAGAGCATTTCCACATGCACAGTGTGACTAGAACTTGGGACTAAACAGCTGTGTGGCCAAAAGAAAGCCACTTGTTAGTGAGGCTAATCGGAAGAAACAACTTCAATTTGCTAGGGAGCATAAAGTTAGGACTGTGGAGCAATGGAAAAAGGTCATGTGGTCTGATGAGTCCAGATTTACCCTGTTTCAAAGCGATAGGCACGTCAGGGTAAGCAGGGATGCGCATGAAGCGATGCACCCGTCATGCATAGTACAAGCCTCTGGAGGCAATGTTATGATCTGGGGTTGCTTCAGTTGGTCAGGTCTAGGCTCTGCCACGTTATGCGGCAATAAAATGAAGTTAGCTGACTACTTGAATGTACTGAATGACTAGGTTATCCCATCAATGGATTTCTTTCTTCCCTGATGGCACGGGCATATTCTTGGACAACAATGCCAAGATTCATCGGGCTCAAATTGTGAAAGAGTGGTTCAGGGAGCATGAGGAATCATTTTCACACATGAATTGGCCACCACAGAGTCCTGACATTAACCCCATTGAAAGTCTTTGGGATGTGCTGGAGAAGACTTTACAGAGTGGTTAGACTCTCCCGTCATCAATACAAGATCTCTGCCAGAAATGAATGCAACTCTGGACGGAAATAAATGTTGAGACATTGCATAAGGTTTCCGAAACAATTCCATGATGAATGCATGCCGTAATCAAAGCTAAAGGCGGTCCAACGAAATATTAGAGTATGCAATTTTTTTTTTTTTTTTTTTTTTTTTGGCCAAGCAGTGTATGTTTACTATTTGTTTGTCTGATATGGAAAAATATTTTTAGCATTTTATTGAAAAGCCTGTTATTCCACATCTTGCTCAGTGCTCTCCATTTAAATAAACTGTAAATTGAAAGTTAGTAAAATACAGGATATGATATATTAAAGCAATATCACATGAGCAAGAGTGCTGTAGGTCCAGCTATAAGCACGGTTATGATTAGGTTGTAGGCACGAGGCTGCAGGTATCAGGTATCAGCTATCAGCCTTGCTGATAGATGGGCAATACAGTACGATTACGAGTGTGATATTGTTTTTATACAAAAGTTCAACGAACAAGGAAATAAGTAGAAAAAAACTAAGGACTGTCCCCCGCTAAAAAAAAAAATCTCTCTTGTGTGTCGAACTACTTCCTTACGCTGCAGATTCAGGATCTGTAGTTGCTAGTTCAAAAGATGCGCCCAAGGCTAATTTGAAAACCACACTTCAGAATGAGTAACGACCGCTTGGGCTGTTTCTGACAAGTTATTGGAGATGAAAAGTGTGTGTGTTTGTATGAGAGAGACTTGTATTCCTTTGTATTCTTCAGCTGTAGTGTGATAGTAATCCGCTCCAATCGTGGAGTGGTGCTTCCAAATGTGCTATCAGAATTATCCTACGAGTATTTCACTCACGTGTGTTTTTTTGTTCTCTTATTGAACTCTTATTTTGAAACTGACAAAATTTGATTAGTCATCTGTCGTGACTCTCAGTTGTGATCGGCAGTAATGCTGAAGCTGTTAGATAAACTCTATTTCTCAGCTATAGAGTATACTATATGTAGCTGTAGTAATCCGAGCAATCATGGAGTGAGACACAATTCCGAATGACTTCAAAGAAATTTGCGCACTTATTGACTACACACAGTTTATCAACATCAGCTCCACTCGCTCATAGCACACAAAAGACGGTCTTTTGTCACCACCTGCTGGTTTAAATCTTTAATGTCACAGGGATGAATGAAAATTCACACATCTGCACTGCTCTTACATACCTGAACTGCTCTTACACATTAGTTTGGAACACCACAATCAAAAGCGGAGTGATACAAACAGTAAAGTGTCCCAGTGCTGATGGTGCGAGCTATCAGCATTCTTTGAACGCCTCTTGTCCAATCAGATTCGAAGACCGGAACTACTTGAGAGATAATACTCGGCAAATATGAGTAAAAAAAATAGATTTTTGCAAGTAAATAAAGTTACTAGTAGCCAGTTGGTTGATAACTTTATTTTTTTATCCCCTTTTCTTCCCAATTTGGAATGCCCAATTCCCACTACTTAGTAGGTCCTCGTGGTGGCACAGTTACCTCAGTCCAGGTGGCGGAGGACAAGTCTTAGTGGCTTCTGCTTCTGAGACATTCAATCCGCGCATCTTATCACATGGCTTGTTGTGCATGACACCGCGGAGACTCCCAGCATGTGGAGGCTCATGCTACTCTCCGCGATTCATACACAAATTACCACGTGCCCCATTGAGAGCGAGAACCTCTAATCGCGACCACGAGGAGGTTACCCCATGTGACTCTATTCTCCCTAGCAACCGGGCCAATTTGGTTGCTTTGGAGACCTGGCTGGAGTCACTCAGCACACACTGGATTCTAACTCGCGACTCCAGGGGTGGTATTCAGCGTCAATGCTTGCTGAGCTACCCAGGCCCCCGGTTGATAACTTTATTAGCGACTGCAACATTACATAGTTTAGGTCAGATTGTAAGAACAATTGTCTGACAATTAAATGACGTGCACAATTCAAATCATAAGCACAGTACAAACTGCCTCTCGCATCTGACTTTTTCCTTTGTGGAAAGTTTATCATTGGAAGTTGATCTAGGATTTTTTTTTATTTTTTATTTATGTGGCAACAAATATATTGAATATCCCTTGTAAGTCACCAAAACAAAAAATATGAGGAGCAAAATAACGTTTTATTTTCTGCGGCAAGATAATTTTGCACTATGTAGCTGTGTCCCAAATAAGTTTAAGTTTAGAACTTTATTAATCCCCGTGGGGCAATTAATATAGGACTACAGCAGTGCTTCACACAACAACACAACTAGACAAGAAAACAGCATACCAGATCACACATTGAGAATAAAAAAAAATACAATAATAATTATAAGAAATTTTGATATCATCAGTCGAATAGCCACAGGCACAAATGTAAATGTATATCGATTTGTAAGGCATCTTACACCCTTAGATGCCTCCGAAGGGGCAAAAGCTCGAGCTGAGAGTGCAAGGGATGTGTTTCATCTTCCATGATGCTATAAGCCCTTCTTTATCACCTGTTGCTTATAAAATACAGTTAAACTACGTAAAGGTACACCAGTAATTTTTTAGCATAGTTTGACTATGGCTTGAAGGCGGTTTTTGTTTTTGATAGACAGTGAGGGAAAACCAACATATGAAAGAGAAACACAAAATACTCTCAATAAAGGAACTATAAAAAGTTGTAAGAATAGACCTTTGAACACTGAAGGAGTTCAATTTCCTCAGCATGTGTAGTCTTTGCTGTAACGTTTTAATAATGGCCTCAGTGTTCTGTTCAAACTTTAATGTTTTATCAAAAATTGTCCCCAAGTACTTGTATTCATCCACTGTGTCAACCTCTACACCATTGATGTGAACCTTTTTTTCTAAAATCGACCACTCGACTCCTTTGTCTTTGAGACGTTCAATTCCAATTTCATACGGTCACACCATGTAATAAACTCCTGCAGAGCAGGACCATGATCCTGCTCTGTGTCTAAACTTGAAAGCAGGGAAAGAAGAACTGTATTGTCTGCATATTTGATTAGATAATCGTTTGCATGACGACTTTGGCAGTCATTTTGTACAGAATAAACAAAATTGGTGATAGTACACATCCTTGGTGTGAACCTGTTGAAATGTATAATGTATCTGATAAAACTGTTTGCCTTGACCTTCTGCTTTCTTCCTGTTAAAAAATCCAATATCCATAAAACAAGTCCTTGATTAATATGAAACTCACTGAGTTTTTTCCCCTAAAATAACAGATTGCATTGCATTAAATGCTGATGAAAAATCTACAAAAAGAAGTGTAGCAAAGACCCCACCTTTATCCAAATGTTGAAGAGTATTTAACAAAAACAGTTTTGCATCATCCACGCCTCTTCTAGCACGATATGCAAACTGCAATGGATCCAGAGCAGCACTAGTTAATGACATAATATGGGCTTTAACCTGCCTCTCTAACGCTTTCATAACCAATGAGGTTAGAGCAATTGGTCAGTAGTCATTAAAAGAGCCAGGCTTATCTCTCTTAGGAATAGGAACGATTGTAGAACTTTTCCACAGCTGTAGAACTAAGCTTAGGTCCAGTGAAGACTGGAAAATTGAGTGGAAAACCACATTGAGCTGTTCTGCACAGTGCTTCAAGGTTCTACCACATATACCATCTGGACCAGGGGCTTTATTAAGCGGTGTGGCCTTCAGCTGATTTAATACATTCGCCGGATGCAATTTCAAATCAGTGTCAAAATTCAGAGAATGTCTAAAATCTTCCATGTCTGATACAAGGTCAAATGTCTCAAAATGAGCAAAAAATTAATTTAGCTCATTTGGTAAGGACATGCAGTTATTGTCATTTTTCATGACCACATGATGCTTTATCGACTGCATATTCACAACTGCCATGCTCATAATGCCTTGCCATGCGTTCCTGAGGTTACCCTGGGCAAATGTTCCCTCAATATTATTCTTATAATTCAATTTAGCATCTTTGATGGCTTTTTTGACTTCTTGACACACTATACAGTACTCTGTTTACTTGCACTATGCACTCGGCAATCTATTGTATGAATTTTAAGAGTGTAGTATCATCTCAAATGGAACAAAGTATTTTTTTTTTTTTTTTTTTTTTTTTAACTACACGGAAGCATTTGTCATTTTTCAGTTGACGGAAGTGATGTTTCAAATGCATGCGATGTGTTGCCATTAACTTTAGCATGTCATCTTATATCTCAAGTAATGCACACATTCACACAGCATAGGTGATGGTAAATAACTCGTTAATTTTTCAAGGTGCCGTATTTAAAGAAGTTGCACTAATTGCCTCATTAACCATTAATTACAATTGTTAGTCTAGCATCGCGGCCAGGTAACCCCACCCCTTCTGCTACCTATGGCAAGCCGCAACCGCTGAGTGCATGAAGTTTCCAACATTCCACTCTTTTTCAGTTGAAGAAGTACATCATCCAGGTATTCATAGTTCTGTTATTTTTATTGCACTTTCAGTGTGAACACACCACTCACACTACTTGCACTACAAAATGGCATTGAATTGTGCAGCAGTATGTAATTTAGTTTGCATACAGTTGAAGTCAGAAGTTTACATACACTTAGGTTGAAGTCATTAAAACTCATTTTTTCTGTCCACTCCACAGATTTAATATTAGCAAACTATAGTTTTGGCAAGTCGTTTAGGACATTTACTTTGTGCATGACACGAGTAATTTTTCCAACAATTATTTACAGACAGATTGTTTCACTTTTAATTGACTATATCACAATTCCAGTGGGTCAGAAGTTTACATACACGAAGTTAACGGTGCCTTTAAGCATCTTGGAAAATTCCAGAAAATGATGTCAAGCCTTTAGACAAATAGCCAATAAGATTCTGATAGGAGATGAACTGAATTGGAGGTGTACCTGTGGATGTATTTTAAGGCCTACCTTCAAACTCAGTTCCTCTTTGCTTGACATCATGGGAAAATCAAAAGAAATCAGCCAAGACCTCAGAAAAAAATTGTGGACCTCCACAAGTCTGGTTCATCATTGGGAACAATTTCCAAACACCTGAAGGTACCACATTCATCTGTACAAACAATAGTACGCAAGTATAAACACCATGGGACCACGCAGCCATCATACTGCTCAGGAAGGAGATGCATTCTGTCTCCTAGAGATGAACATAGTTTGGTGGTAAAAGTGCAAATCAATCCCAGAACAACAGCAAAGGACCTTATGAAGATGCTGGAGGAAACAGGTAGACAAGTATCTATATCCACAGTAAAACGAGTCCTGTATCGACATAATCTGAAAGGCTGCTCAGCAAGGAAGAAGCCACTGCTCCAAAACCACCATAAAAAAGCCAGACTACAGTTTGCAAGTGCACATGGGGACAAAGATTTTACTTTTTTGGAGAACTGTCCTCTGGACTAATGAAACAAAAATGTAACTGTTTGGCCATAATGACTATCGTTATGTTTGGAGGAAAAAGGGTGAGGCTTGCAAGCCCAACCATGAAGCATGGGGTGGCAGCATCATGATGTTGGGGTGCTTTGCTGCAGGAGGGACTGGTTCACTTCACAAAATAGATGGCATCATGAAGAAGGAAAATTATGGATATATTGAAGCAACATCTCAAGACATCAGCTAGGAAGTAAAAGCTCAGTTGCAAATGGGTCTTCCAAATGGAAAATGACCCCAAGCATACCTCCAAAGTTGTGGCAAAATGGCTAAAGGACAACAAAGTCAAGGTATTGGAGTGGCCATCACAAAGCACTGACCTCAATCCGATAGAAAGTGTGTGGGCGGAACTGAAAAAGTATGTGCGAGCAAGGAGGCCTACAAACCTGACTCAGTTACACCATTTCTGTCTGGAGGAATGGACCAAAATTCCAGCGACTTATTGTGAGAAGCTTGTGGAAGGCTACCCAAAATGTTTGACCCAAGCTAAACAATTTAAAGGCAATGCTACCAAATACTAACAAAGTATATGTAAACTTCTGACTTTGGGAATGTGATGAAAGAAATAAAAGCTGAAATGAATCATTCTCTCTACTATTATTCTGACATTTCACATTTTTAAAATGGTGATCCTAACTGACCTAAGACAGGGAATGTTTTCAATGAATAAATGTCAGGAATTGTGAAAAACTGAGTGTAAATGTATTTGGCTAAGGTGTATGTAAACTTCTGACTTCAACTGTAGTTAGTTTAAGTGTAATTTAGAAAGCAGTTTGAGTGTTGTTTGCATGAATGTGTGAATGATAACCTTGGGACACACCAGCATTGTTGTGAGCACCATTTGTGTGGACATCACAGACAGATATAACCTCCCTGCTAGTGGTTCCGGAGTAGAGCAGCGTTGTGTAATTCTGTGCCATCTAAGTGCTATTGATTAGAGAACCAGCCCGATTTACCGTTGCTTGTTCTGAGCTCCACCGATAGGTTGATTGATTGATGTCTACTGTCTCTGTGGTCTTATCACAGAACTTGACTGATGTTGAGGCTAAGCTCGATCTAAGCACTCAGAAACACATGCATTCATACAAATGTGTAGATCTGAAATGGTCTATGGTGGCCTCATCAATGTTTTATCTCTCTCTGTTTTTGCAATTACTTTAAAACAACTGGAGATTTTTAGTGGATGAAGTCAGTTCCCCTCAAGTTCACAAAGGTGTTCTAGCAGTGTAACAGCAGGTGCAGTTCTTCACAAACAAAGAACCTATTCCACTAATTTTGACAACCATAAAGTATCCAAATACTTTGTCTTGGTTTTGATCAGTGTATCTTATTTTTTTTTTATGCATTTTAAAACCTTACAAATGGGTTTTTGCTGAATGTTTGCTTGAAAAGTGTCCTCCTGAGGCATGCCACTTGGTTGGATATTTTGTTATCTAATGCATTGACATTCATATAATTTTAAGTGTGGCTGAATTGTTCAAAAACTGAATGTAAAAGCCCAGTTACACAACACACAATCGCAGAGAGAAATCTGAGGGAAGTCTGCCCTCTGCCTTCCTGTTTCTGTTCTGCTTGGCTTCCTTTCAGCTTGCTGTATGCGAGTGAGTAACCGAATATACAGCAATTCTGGGAAAGCTGTGTGTGTATGTCCAGTTAAACTAATGATTTCCACATGTGCCAGTCATTGCTCTGCTTTTCTAATTATAGAGCCTGATCTCTAAGGCCCTAAAAATAGGGCCCGATCCCTCCATAATTACAGAGCACTCACACACCTCTCTCTCTGTTTGAGGCTCTGGTCAGGCCAAGTGTGTGTGCATACTCTGTCAAGGACAAGAGAGATGTGTACACTCGGTAGGTGTGTAGGGTTTTTTTTTTTTTTTGGCTCCATTTTGGGGCGTCCTCAAATTTTAAAATTGATTTATTAATAAAATGATCGTCCCACTTTATATTAGGTGTCTTTAACTACTTTGTACTTGTATAAAATACATACAGTACAATGTAGTTGTGTAACTACATATTGTTCTGAAAACATTCTCACAAGATTCACATTTGCTGCTATGGAGGTTGTGGTAGGGTTTAGGGTTAGGTTAAGGGATAAGGTTAACAGTGTAACTACAGATGTAATTAAATGCAGGTACTTTTAAATACAAGTACAATGCAACAACAACAGTAGTTAAAGACACCTTATTGTGGGTCCAAAATCATTGATGTTTTTTAGTAATGCTTTACAGCAAGGTTCTGGTTGTTAAAATTAGTTAATGCATTAGTTATCATGAACTAACAATGAACAATATTTTTTAAGAGTATTATAATTGTTGGTTAATGTTAATTTATCCATTTTAAAATATTCATTGTTCATGCTAGCTCAATGCATTACAAAATGTTAACATATATATACAACTTTTGATGTTAAGAATATTTATTATATACAACTGATAAGATTAATGTGTACTGTAAAACTGTTGTTTGTTATTTTAGATTACTAGGTTAATATAGTTAACTAATGATAATGAACACAACCTTATCCAGGTGGATGCTGCACACTGGTGGTGGTTGAGGAGATTCCCCCTATACTATGTAAAGCAATTTGAGTGCCTAGAAAAGCACTATATAAATGTAAGGAATTATTATTATTATTAATTATTATTTGAAAGTGTTGCTGTTTTTTTTTTTTATTTTTTTATTATTAAATTAAAAGGTTTCTTTTTAAGAGAAAGGTTAGGGACCGTTCACACAGAATGCATTCTCTTGGGTTCAACACAGCGAGATGAAACACAATGGGTTGGATTTAAATGCAGAGGTGTTGAGATGCATTAAAAAAAAATAAAAAAATTCAAGAGGTTGAAAAAACAGCAACCATTAAAAAGCGACCAACCATTAAAAAGCGGTGCAGATGGAATGTGAGAACACATCTTGTGGAAATGTCCCTTAAAGTTTGGGTTAGGGTAGTCTGAAGTAATTACAATTGGCTTTATATAAAAAGAATAGAAGTCAATGGCATGTCCTCATGTGGATAACTACAAATACCCAAACATACATAGGTCAACATGTTTGTTTGTGTATATAATTGTGTGAGCGCATAAGAAGGTGTCCTCACTCCACTTTTTTTCTTGGGTTTTTCTTACTGGGAAAATATTTTATTCACTTGATCTGTGCATGAATATTTAAAAACATCAAAGAGAGAGAAGCATAAAGTTTCCCATATTCACAGCAAGAAGAGTTTGTGTCTGAGCAATGATATTAATGGTTGTCCTTGTGCATGTTGTTGATAACTGAACATACTGCAGTGTGCAAGTGCAGTACAGTGTCAAACCTCAACAGCAGGGAGACAATTCTCTTTCATGCTTTCTAGCTTGGTCTCACACACTGGACACTTTAGACTGTCTGAGGAAGTTTTTATGCCCAAATTATGTCGTAATTTAATGTTTAAACATTGGTTTTAACTGCCGAAATATAGCAAAATATTTTTAGTGGCAGCTCTTTCCAGTAGGCAGGCCGATACACACGTATGCCAAACAGGTTTCGTCTTGATCCCTTGAAACGAACAGGGAGCGCAAGTTCTGTACCAAGCAGCTTCTCTTGTCTCTCTGGTGCGCAGCTAACTTGGTTCAAGACTAATAGTGAAATTCAGATTTAATTTAAGTATATATCAGTGGTGCGATTGCTTAATGTGTACATAATATTGTGTTTTCTTTGTGAATTATGAACATTTCAAGTGAAGAGTGTAATGTGCATTCTCATCAATTACTCTTACACTTGTTAAATAGCAGGGATTTTATTTTGATGCCATAACCACACAGTCTTATAAATAAACATACAAATGCCATATTGAATAAAAATAAAATGGTATTTAGTGAGAGCTGTAATGTAATTGCATTTGGTGCAAGTACCACATGCAAAAGCCTCCTTTTGTGTCCAACATATTTGCACATGTAGTTATTTGCATGATTATTCTTAGTAAATCACCCGCAAAACGCCCACGACGTGCACACAATTTCATATGTTGCACAAGCACCCATTAATTAGCACCCATTATTTTATATTTTAGTAAATTGGGGCCAGTGAGTTTAGCTCAACTATTCCATTAGCTAGCGAGTTTATGCCATGTAAAGACTTTGATCTACCAGCACACACTCATATATGCATTGTCCCTGCCATCACAATTCACTTTGTTCTATGCCAGTTAAACCGTTGGTGCATCAGCAAAAGTTGTCATTCAGCCGTCACTTATTCGAACACTTATTACAGGGACAAGGAGGAACCTGGAGTGCTTTAAGTGCACAGTAATGATGGCTCATGACTTGCTCTTTCAGGGGTTCAAACCGGAAACCTACCGATTACCAGGCCTGAGGTTTAAATTACTACATCACACCATCCAAAAAAGTATCACCCATATGGGGATCGAACCTGTCGTTGGGTGTTATTAGCACAATGCTCTAACCAGCTGAAATAATTGGTCCTTTTAAAACTGTGAAAGCTCGTGAATCGCTCATTGCAGGATTAAATGAAACAACCATATAGGGATAGATCACCCAAAATCGAAAATTATGCCATCATTTACGCACCCTCATGTTGCTCTAAGCCCATATTACTTTTTTCAGTGGAACATGCATGACATTTTTAGTCCGAATGTTAGCCTCAGTCAACATTCACTTACATATAATTTTTCTGTAGAATGAAAGTGAATGGTGACTAAGGCTTTCATTCTGCCTGACGTGTACGTTATGTTCCACGGAAGAAAGTCTTACAGGTTTGGAACAACATGAGGGTGAGTAAATGATGACAATTTTCATTTTCAGATGAAGTATCGCTTTAAACAATATTTAACCACTGCACTTCACCATGCATCCGTCCATAATGAGGTCACGTTGAGCTGGGTAAAGCTTATTCTGGGTGTAAATGAGGAAGACCATTTCAGGATTTCATTAGCAGACCTGAAATAACCTGTTCCATCATGTCTCCTCACAGCTGGACACCATGTCAGCCAGTCCTCGCACTACAATGAATCCATGTTAACTGAAGTGTGGGTTCAGCGGCACAGCTCATCCGTGTGCTCCATCTCCCGGCTAATGTTTCTGACAAAACCAGGCTACTCATTGCTCCCCTGGCATCTCGAAATGTGCCGTGGCCTGAAAGAGATCAGGCCACACTGTTTTCTCTGTATGTCAGTGTGTGTGCTCCTGCCAAAAGAGATGAAAATCCTCCCATGAGTCTCTGTTAAACAAGTGATTGTAGAAAGGCAACATCTCGGCAACAGCAACAAAGGCTATGTTCACTTAGCTGCAGAATATGGTTGTCAGCCCTGTTTTAGATAGCTAAATATGGGTGTTTGCACACAGTTCAGCTATGAACAAGAGTGACAAACGCATTCTATAACTGAACTTTCAGCCACATTTTTAGAGTCAGGATGGTAAGCCTGTGCTGTTTGAACACAACCACACTGAACAACTAGTTGTCTGTTACGTCATACAGTGCGATGAATGGCATGTACACTTCTGTGTTGCGTTTTGTCATGTGGGGTTCCAGTTAAAAGCTGTATGTCATCAAAAGGTTTTAGAACGGACTTGATTTGCCTCGATTGGACTTGTTTATACTAAATAACGTTGTGCCAAGTGTAATACGATTTTCCATTGTAATGGAATTTGGCATCTTTGAAATTTAACTCTTGTCACTGTCTCTATAGTTACTTGCATTATTCATGGCTTTCATTATTCTCATCTGGTATTCAAGCTGTTCCTGTAAGCTTTTGGATGAACAGGACAATGTGAGAATCACACTTGTTGGTAAATATGGTTGTAAATCACAAACACTGACTGTGTGAATGTAACCCTTTAAGCTCTTTAAGTTTTTAAAGATTTCTTGTTTCAGTGGCATACCCAAAATTAAAGGCTTATAACTTTAAAAAAAAAAAAAAAAAGAGGGTCAAGTGTTTGGTATCATTTTAAAGAATTGAAATAGATTATGATAAATTCTGAGACACCCTTAAAAAAACTGCTGAAAAATGATGCCACGTTCCAAATCAGTGAGATCAAATTTTTTTCCCCATTCTGATGGTTGATGTGAACATTAACTGAAGCTCCTGACCCGTATCTGGATGATTTTATGCACTGCACTGCTGCCACACGATTGGCTGATTAGATAATCGCATGGATGATTGTTGGTGCCAGATGGGCTGGTTTGAGTGTTTATGTAACTGCTGATCTCCTGGGATTTTCACACACAAAGTCTCTAGAATTTACTCAGAATAGTGCCAAAAACAAAAAACATCCAGTGAGCAGCAGTTCTATGGGTGAAAATGCCTTGTTGATGAGAGAGGTCAACAGAGAATGGCCAGACTGGTTCGAACTGTTAGTCTACGGTAACTCAGATAACCGCTCTGTACAATTACGGTGAGAAGAATAGCATCTCAGAATGGTGCTGTTTTGGCGGCACGAGGGGGACCTACACAATATTAGGCAGGTGGTTTTAATGTTGTGGCTGATCAGTGTAAGCAACACCTGTTTACATGTAACATATGTCAAAGACATATACTTAGCTATTACTCGCTATGTTTTTGTCTGAGGAAAAGGTTTTTCTTTTTTTTTTTTTGGTCGAGTGTATTTATTTTTTAATTATTATTGGTTCGTTGTATTCCTCTCTTTGAAAGCTTTCCAACGATATTTGACACATGGCTATTTGATCTGTCTGATGTTTTTACAGATTACAATAATATGTGCAGTGCAAACTTATTTATAAAACAGAACACTTGATTTGTCTGCAAATTTCAAAGCACTTGTTCAGTTTTGGTTAAAGTACAGCTTCTAAGCTTTAAAACGATACCTATTTTGTGTTGGTCAAGAGTGTGGTTATTTAATAATTATCAGCATATTTTTTTCTCTGCATGCCCATCCAAACTTAAAGGGTCAACCATACATGTACTGTATGAACACCCTAATGTCATGCACTGAGACATCCAGCTTATAAACTGTATATTTTAACACCTTTAAATATTTCCCTCAAATTTTTGTACAGCAGAGATGACCTACAGTCACACTTGTGCTCTAAATGCAGAATCGCACATGAAATATTTAGTGTTTACTTCAATATCCAAAGCCGTGCTGAAAGTTTTATTTTTTGGGGAATTCACCACCAACTCTTTTAAAATGTCAAATCAGCCCTCTCTGTTTAGACACTTCTCCTGTCTCTCTGCAGTTCCTCAGAGCTCCATCAGCCTCCATTCAGCCTGTCAATAAAATACAACTAGACCATTTTAGCCGACGTCAGGCTTCATCTTCAAACACCAGGGTTTGTGACTGCAACTCGGCTTGTGACAGGAAGCGTATTTCCATCCTTATGGACGTGCAGTTGCTGCGCTTCTGAATATTTTGGATGTTGAGGGGAAAACTGGGGTGATGCTCTCCAGTCAGATATTGTGGGAACAGATGGGGTAAGTCATACCTCTTAGATTTGGGGGCCACTTCATACCTCTGCATTAAGTTTCTCAGATCCACTGCACCTTTCCGGTTTCCCTTGAAAAACAAAAAGAAAACCCCTGCAGGAAGGAAATTAGGCTCGTTAGACACAAAATGGCTGGAAGTGATTATAGTAAGCGGCTCTTATCGGTTATGTGGATGAAATGAGATCATAATTAGCTATGGCAAGCTTTACTGTTTTGTGGATCAACTGCCAAACTGGCCTCTTCGCAAAGGAGAGAAATCACTAAGAATACATTGCATGCACTGACAACGTAATTTATTTGCATGTACTGCAAACATGGCCACATTTTTTTTTGCTAAACGCAGTTTGCACGGTGAAATTTTCGATCTTGCAGGTCGGTTCTTAGTGCTAGGTTGTGGATGATGCAGCAGACTACTGCAATCTGGCACACTTTACAGCATCGCTATGCCACTGCAATTCAGACACCTTAATCGGCTCTTTAAAATGCTGAAAGTGCGTTCGGCTATACCTTTCATCTGGATATGTAATTTAACGCTCTTCTCCATCATTTGATCATTATTTTAAGACTTGATCAACAGAAATGTACACACATTTCTTTTTAATTATTTTGTTTACCACCTTCTTTTCATGGGCGGTAATAATGCAACATTAATTACTCCAGGTTTTTGTGCAGATATGCAGCGCACAAAGTTGATCCAGGCATTTAGTGAATTCACCCAAAAGTATGCAAATATCAAATTGGTATGTGAATTGAATAAGGATTGGAGAAAATTTGTTTGCGAGAGTGAGATGAAGAGCAGGCGGTAGCTCTGTGAAAGGGAAATGTACTGACAGCTTGGAACTGGGACACTTGTAAAGTGAACAAAGTGTGACAGCACTGTGTTCATGGGGCAGAGACAGACAAGTGACAGCTACACGTGTACGGCACACACACATTGCTGAATTTCCTCAGACATGATAAGGACATGAATGATGGCACAATTTTGTGACTTGTTACTAGAGGTATGCTAGTAGTTTTCTAAACAATAACACTTGAAATGGCAATTCTAAGCAATGGTGGAATATAAAACGGGACAAAATCCCATAGACTTGCTTTGAAGATGGGACCCAAGTCATATCTTGAGACCAGAATATCATAGAGACTTAGGGCTGGTCTCTTTTGACCTGGTAACCACTCTGAACATCCTAGCAACACAACAATGTGCTAGCAACCACTTGGAGCACCTTAGCAACCGCATTGCAACACTCTGCATAGTGACAGTTTGGTTAAATTACTGCAGTCCTCTGTCTCCCTAGAGCTATGGGTTTGGTTTAAATCTGAGTATGCATTTCCTGCATTCCAAACTAACTGTGTCTGTGCCATGTCTTGTCTGGGGCACAAATACATGCAGATACATACGCAAATAGGCTCAGGCACACAAAATATGAATGTCCCTTACCAAAAGCCCAAGGAAAATAAAGGTGTCGTGTGCACACATACATAAAAAGTCACACTTTTTGGGAACTTCCAAAGGACAAACCACACACTTTTCTCAGACAGTTGCCACAGCAACTAGAGAACATGTGAAAACAAAACCTGTCTGTGAAAGGTTTGTATCTTTACATGTCTGCTTATATCTTTTTACCTGCAGAGCTCTGTAGAATTCACAGTTGGGCTCCATACTATGTTGATCTGTGCTGAAAGTATCTATTCCAATGTTAGAGAAAAAAGGAACCGGTTTAGAATTCACTCAGAGTGAGTTTTATACCTATTTTCCACTGAAACTGTGCTGGGGCTGTAGTTAGGCCAGGGTATCTGATAACCCTTCTTCATCAACATAGTCCTGGTGCCAATCTTGAATCGGTCTGCATGTTTCTACTGAAGAAGAGGTGATTCTTGGATGGAAAGATTGGCTCTGCACTGGCCTGTTAAACCTGCTGGTCTCGAACCACAAATTAGGTACAATTTTAAAGAGATATTTTATCCAAAAATGAACGTTTTCATTTACTCACCCTCATGCTGACATTCATTCTTCCGTGGAACACAAAAGGAGATGTTAGGCAGAAAAGAATGTTAACCTCAGGCACCACTCACTTTCATTGCACGTTTTAAAGATCTCCTTTTGTTGTCCACAGAAAAAAGTCATACAGGTTTGGAACAACATTTTAAATTGTTGGGCTAACTATCCCTTCAGAACAAATCAAGATGCTGACTGCAATACTATGTAAAAAAAAAAAAAAAACTTGCTGCATCAAGGTCTTTGTTCACATGTTTTAATCCTAGTTTTGAGAACATATATTAACATCCAAAGTAAAAAATGTAGGGAAAAATAGGAACAGGTGTCTGTGAAATGTATACCACATCATCGGGTGCTTGCAGCCAAGACTGCATCATTTATTATAACAGGAGAGATACATTTTTTGTGCTATCTTGCTATGTTTTGCGTCAGTCTGAGTTAATGTTGTTAGACATTATCCTGCACCCCGGCTACTAAAGTTAATGGTTCCTGGTTGGAGACCAGCAGTTGAAAGGAGGCAAATGCAGGGCCAATGATCCAGCCCAGAACCACTTTTTCTTTGGTGGAAATGTGCAGAATGGGGCCAGATTGGGCACCGACTATGGCACCTTGTTGGTTGAAAAGGGGTAGTAGAAGACAGTTCACAGTTGAAAACTAGGACTACCTAACCCCCATTGCCATAGACACTTATGTTAAATTGCATACTTCGAATATTTTTTAGAAAGCTGAAAGACATACCCATGGGAGTATTTTTACATAACATTGACACACAGCAAGTATGTCTGTGTGTGTTTGTGTATATGAGAGACACAAATCACAGATTAGGGACTGTGTGGGGTTGTAAGTATCACTATGTCCATGTGGCTGATCACAAGGGCCAGAGGCCCGGAGCGTAAAAGGTCTTTGAACTCTTGGTCTTAAGGCTGCAGGTGTGTTTATGTGCATGTTCATTAGTCAATCACAAGCAGGTGTGCTGGTCATTGTTCACAGAATGTAAATCTGTCATTTACCCTATTAGGGGCGGAGCAGAGATGCTCCAAGCTTCATTTTCCAAAGTGGACGAGTCTTTGAAGATCAAAAAGTGAAAGAAAATATGAGACTTGGGGAGTGGATGGGTCAGGGAGGATATCACGTTTAAAGTAAACACCCACACACTCGCACCATCCAAAAGAGTGTGATGCCTGATCTCTCTGGTGACACTTTATTTGTATTTGACCATCTTTCACAAGAAGTGAGGCTTTTGCAAATGACAGTGAATAATTTGCATAGAAGCAGTGTTTATACTGTGAATTGGCTTATTTCACAAATTGGGTTATCTTTTTTTTGGCCCTAGACCATGCTTTTCCAAAGGAGCATCCCATTTTTTATGCTACAGTACTCGGTCTAATGCTGTTGCAAAGGATACTTTTAAATATATCTGTTTAAGGCTCACATTGGGGCATTCAATCTAAGATTAGCACATTAAGTCCCATGCTAAGCCTAATTTTCAAATGTATGATCATTAATAAATTGTTTCTTCCTAGTGTTAATAAATAATGAGTAGGAATGGTAAAACTACTGTACACATTTTCAAAATCTAATAGGCTGTCTTCAGGAAGCTTAGTGTAATGAGCCTGGTTTATGGTTATATCCACCAGACACTAATCAGACAGGTTTCTTGGCAATATATTAATCTTAATCCAACCTTTCAATAGATCATACTAACAGATATTCAATAAATAAGCTAAATATATCCTTTTATTGCACAAAACCAAAATAGTCCTCACCAAAACCATGTATAATATGCATCATGTATAATAACTGGAACATTGCTCACTGCATGTGATTTGAAGTCCAGCAGTAACTGTCTTTGAAATGTATTATTAAAGGTGGCAAATTTGTTGCAAAAGCAGCACTTTGATGGCTGTAGCAGTAGGGCTTTAAAGAGGATAAATTTAGAAATCCAATTTCTCAGAGAATGCTTTAGCTTGCTAACAATCTAAGTTACTTCCAACCGATTGCATTACTTCAAACTCTCAACGAGAAGTTGCATCTCATAATTTGTCTTTAAAATACCAACACAATCTCAGTACTCGCATGTCCACCTGACCAGACTGATCTCCAGGGTTCCCACGCACCCTTATATCCAAGATATAAGTTTGATTGATATTTGCCTTTTTTTCATTAGACAAGAAAGTTAAAAGTTACAGGGAACTGCTGAGGAGAGGCTGATCAAAAACGCTTTAGAGGAAGAAATATGAGCGCTCCACAGGACACTGGATTTGCTCAAGTTTTGTGAGGTTTATGTATTACATCTGTTTAAACGAGGTATCCGCAGATGGTATACAACATTAGTTTTATTGATATTTGCCTTTTTAATCATTAGACAAAACCATTAGGAGAAACAGGGAACTGTTGAGGAGAGAGAGGGAGAATGAAACAGACGAGCACTTTAACATTTCGGGCTCAAACGCATCTATCGCGGCTCTGATATGCGGACGGTTTATATGAGACTGTGTTGCAAACCGGTCTATTGTTGTAGTAACACGATGGCACATAACAAAATGAACTCTGATTGGTTGTTTACATGTCTCCTTCACAAGCAAGCGGGTGATTCTCGACACCCTTGCGGTCTTAAGAAACGAATCTGCAAAACAGTAAAAATGATCAGATCCAGCTCTGGTCCTGACTGATGTCTGACTCCGGTCCTGCCTGATGTCAGACTCCCACTACTATGTGTTGCTGAATGATGACGACTAGTGGTCGACCGATATATCGCAGAGGCCGATAAATCGGCCGATATTCTGAATTTTTTTTTTTATTCTCAGCAGCGGCCAATTTATCGGCTTCTGTGATATATCGGTCGACCACTAGATGTCATCACTCAGCAACACATAGTAGTGGGAGTCAGACATCAGGCAGGACCAGAGTCGGATCAGGCAGGACCGAGGTGGATCTAGCAGGCTCTGGTAACCTCAGAATATGTATCCCTAGGTTAAGACAGGGAAACAAATAGATTAATATTAGCGTAGATGCCATTCACTTTTGTGGCAGCGGGGGCGTGGTCAAGCATCTCTCCGGAGAGAGAGAAAGCGGTAAGGGCGCTCAGTGCCCTCTGATGGAGCTGGGGACGGTGGTGCGGGTCTCTGACCTCCCGCAGGCTGCCCCCGACCGGGCCGGAATCTACTGGATACCGGTAAGTGTCAAGTGGGGTACTCGCCAAGCATTGGTGGACACCGGGTGTAATCAGACCACTATCCACCAACGCTTGGTTCAGCCCAAGACGTTGGGCAAAACTAAAACAGTGAGGGTGAAATGTGTGCACGGGGATATTCACAAGTATCCGGTGGTGACCCTGACGATTAAATTCCGGGGGAAAAGCATAGAGTGGAGGCCATGGTTAGTTCCCGCCTCACCCATCCGCTGATTTTGGGCACTGATTGGCCTGACTTTAGAGTTTTATTAAAGGGAATTTGTGCGGATGGGTCCTGTATGAAATTAGGGAGATGTACAATGTGCGATGCTCTGGCAGGGTAGGCCGAGCCGGGGCCGTCCTCGACAGCTCTACGTCATAATGACGAGAGAGGGGAGAGGCCGCAGCCCCTCCCCTTCTCAGGGAATTCCCTGTGGGGGATTTCCCTTTTGGAGCAGTCGCGAGACGAAACCCTCAAACACGCCTTCGACCAAGTGAGAGTCATCGATGTCAGACTGGAGTTGTTGACCATCGCCCTTTCAAACCCCTATTTTGCAATTACAGGTGCATCACAGTAAATTAGAATGTTGTGGAAAAGTTCATTTATTTCAGTAATTCAACTAAAATTGTGAAACTCGTGTATTAAATAAATTCAATGTACACAGACTGAAGTAGTTTAAGTCTTTGGTTCTTTTAATTGTGATGATTTTGGCTCACATTTAACAAAAACCCACCAATTCACTATCTCAACAAATTAGAATACATCATAAGACCAATAAAAAAAACATTTTTAGTGAATTGTTGGCCTTCTGGAAGTATGTTCATTTACTGTATATGTACTCAATACTTGGTAGGGGCTCCTTTTGCTTTAATTACTGCCTCAATTCGGTGTGGCATGGAGGTGATCGGTTTGTGGCACTGCTGAGGTGGTATGGAAGCCCAGGTTTCTTTGACAGTGGCCTTCAGCTCATCTGCATTTTTTGGTCTCTTGTTTCTCATTTTCCTCTTGACAATACCCCATAGATTCTCTATGGGGTTCAGGTCTGGTGAGTTTGCTGGCCAGTCAAGCACACCAACACCTTGGTCATTTAACCAACATTTGGTGCTTTTGGCAGTGTGGGTAGGTGCCAAATCCTGCTGGAAAATGAAATCAGCATCTTTAAAAAGCTGGTCAGCAGAAGGAAGCATGAAGTGCTCCACAATTTCTTGGTAAACGGGTGCAGTGACTTTGGTTTTCAAAAAACACAATGGACCAACACCAGCAGATGACATTGCACCCCAAATCATCACAGACTGTGGAAACTTAACACTGGACTTCAAGCAACTTGGGCTATGAGCTTCTCCACCCTTCCTCCAGACTCTAGGACCTTGGTTTCCAAATGAAATACAAAACTTGCTCTCATCTGAAAAGAGGACTTTGGACCACTGGGCAACAGTCCAGTTCTTCTTCTCCTTAGCCCAGGTAAGACGCCTCTGACGTTGTCTGTGGTTCAGGAGTGGCTTAACAAGAGGAATACGACAACTGTAGCCAAATTCCTTGACACGTCTGTGTGTGGTGGCTCTTGATGCCTTAACCCCAGCCTCAGTCCATTCCTTGTGAAGTTCACCCAAATTCTTGAATCGATTTTGCTTGACAATCCTCATAAGGCTGCGGTTCTCTCGGTTGGTTGTGCATCTTTTTCTTCCACACTTTTTCCTTCCACTCAACTTTCTGTTAACATGCTTGGATACAGCACTCTGTGAACAGCCAGCTTCTTTGGCAATGAATGTTTGTGGCTTACCCTCCTTGTGAAGGGTGTCAATGATTGTCTTCTGGACAACTGTCAGATCAGCAGTCTTCCCCATGATTGTGTAGCCTAGTGAACCAAACTGAGAGACCATTTTGAAGGCTCAGGAAACCTTTGCAGGTGTTTTGAGTTGATTAGCTGATTGGCATGTCACCATATTCTAATTTGTTGAGATAGTGAATTGGTGGGTTTTTGTTAAATGTGAGCCAAAATCATCACAGTTAAAAGAACCAAAGACTTAAACTACTTCAATCTGTGTGCATTGAATTTATTTAATACACCAGTTTCACAATTTGAGTTGAATTACTGAAATAAATGAACTTTTCCACGACATTCTAATTTATTGAGATGCACCTGTATAAATGAGCGGTTGTATAGTGACACAGGACTCTCAGACTAAAGAGGATACAACCCAACTTTTGATTCCACGGAGCCGTCAGGAAATGGTATTCGAGGCAGCTCATTATAATCTCATGGCGGGTCACTTAGGAGAAAGGAAAACACTGAACCGTCTAATAGCCCACTTCTATTGGCCGGGCATTGGCGGCGATGTCCGCAGGTGGTGTGTGGCATGCCACGAATGCCAGCTGGTTAACCCACCGGCCACCCCAAAAGCGCCATTGTGCCCTCTTTTGTTGATCGAGGTCCCCTTTGAGAGAATTGGAATGGACCTCGTCGGGCCATTAGAACGGTCAGCACACGGACATCGCTTTGTATTGTCCTAATGGACTATGCAACGCGATATCCGGAAGCAGTGCCTCTTCACAACATCTCAACACGCAGTGTTGCGGAGGCACTCTTCAAAATAATCTCCCGGGTGGGGATTCCAAAAGAAATCCTCACCGATCAGGGCATAACGTTTATGTCATGGACACTACGCGAGCTGTACGAGTTGAGTATTGAGTATTTATCGGGAGATAAAGTGCTTATATTGCTTCCCACATCGAGCTCTAAATTACTCGCCAAGTGGCAAGGACCCTTTGAGGTCACACGACGAGTGGGAGATCTCGATTATGAGGTTAAACGAACCGTTAGAGGGGGCGCACATCAAATATACCACCTCAATCACCTGAAATTGTGGAGGGAGGCAGTCCCTGTGACGTTGGCTACGGTAGTTCCCGATAAGGCGGCGCTCGGACCGGAGGTGAGTTCAAAACATAAACCGTTCACCCCGGTCACTTGCGGAGACCACCTCTCACCGAGTCAACTCGCGGAGGTTGCTAGGTTGCAACAGGAGTTTGCGGATGTATTCTCCCCTCTACCGGGGCATACAAACCTCATTCACCACCACATCGAGACCGAGCCGGGGGTACGTAGCCGCCCCTACCGATTAGCCGAACACAAGAAGAAAATCGTTTGGGAAGAATTGGATGCAATGCTCGATATGGGGGTAATGGAAGAATCCCACAGCGATTGGTCCAGCCCAGTTGTTCTAGTGCCTAAGAGCGACGGGTCTGTATGGTTCTGTGTAGATTATAGGAAAGTCAACGCGGTGTCTAAATTTGATGTGTATCCAATGCCTCGCATTGATGAGTTGCTCGATCGGTTGGGCACTGCTCGATTTTATTCGACATTGGATTTGAAGAAGGGTTATTGGCAGATCCCCTTGACACCAATTTCCCATGAAAAAAACGTATTCTCCACACCGTTTGGATTACACCAGTTTGTGACACTTCTGTTTGGTTTGTTTGGAGCCTCGGCTACATTTCAGTGTCTCATGGACCGAATCCTCCGACCGCATTCAGCTTACGCCGCTGCCTATTTAGATGACATCATCATTTACAGCAATGATTGGCAGCGGCACATGCAACATCTGAGGGCGGTTCTGAGATCGCTGCGCCGAGCAGGACTCGCAGCAAACCCAAAGAAGTGCACGATTGGGTGGGTGGAGGTACGGTATCTGGGGTTCCACTTGGGCCACGGGCAGGTGCGTCCCCAAATTGACAAGACATTGCGATCTACCCGAGGCCCAAGACTAAAAAGGGGGTGAGACAGTTCCTGGGGCTGGCTGGCTATTATAGAAGGTTTGTGCCTAATTATTTGGACGTCACCAGCCCGCTGACTGATCTCACTAAAAAGGGAGCTCCAGACCCGGTCCAGTGGACGGAGCAGTGTCAGCGGGCGTTCACGCAAGTTAAAGCCGCACTTTGCGGGGGGCCGCTTTTACATTCACCTGACTTCTCTCTCCCTTTTGTTTTACAGACAGATGCTTCAGACAAGGGGCTGGGGGCCGTACTCACTCAGGTGGTGGAGGGGGAGGAGCGCCCGGTGCTGTACATTAGCCGTAAGCTCTCGTTGAGGGAAACTAAGTACAGCACCGTGGAAAAGGAGTGTCTCGCCATCAAGTGGGCGGTTCTCACTCTCCGATACTACCTGTTGGGGCAGGTCTTCACCCTCTGTTCCGATCACGCCCCGCTCCAGTGGCTCCACTGCATGAAAGATACCAACGTGCGGATCACCCGTTGGTATCTGGCTCTTCAGCCATTTAAGTTCAAGGTGGTCCACAGACCGGGAGCGCAGATGGCTGTCGCCGATCTTCCTTTCCAGGAATGGGGGGGGAGTGGTAGGCAGGCCGGATACCTCCCCGGCCTGAGTCGGGGATATGTGGCAGCGGGGGCGTGGTCAAGCATCTCTCCGGAGAGAGAGAGAGAGAGAAAGCGGTAAGGGCGCTTACACCTGAGCTAAATTATGTCTAACACCTGTCTCTAATTTCAGTGAGCACGGGGAGAGTGGCATAAAAGAGCCACACCGCCAGTAGACGGGGGAGAGAGCCTGGGTCCCCAGAGTTATTACTGCAAAGCTGTTTTATTATTGTGACACTAAAGAGATAATATTGTGAAGCTGTGAGTTTATTATTGTGAAGTTGAAGAGATTATTATTGTGAAGCTGAGAATTTATTATTGTGAAGCTGAGATCAGTGTGGTCATTAAAAAGCCTTACCTGTGAGTAGAGCAACCTGCCTCCCATGTCCTCCTTAACGACTGTCCACTACAACTTTAAAACAGGATTATGAAATATGAGAAGTGTTTCCGGTTCCGGCAGACCTAACTAATGCAGTATAACTATGAGTTGATGGATAAATTAGTTGTATGTCTGGCTGAAAAGATGAGTCTAGCCTAGACTTAAACTGAGAGAGAACATCTGAGTCCCGAACAGTGTAAGGGAGACTACTCCATAGTTTTGGAGCCAAATAGGAAAAAGATCTACCTCCATTTGTGGACTTCGATATTCTAGGTATTATTAACTGGCCACAATTTTGCAATCGTGGTGGAATATAGTGTGATAGAAGGTCACATAAGTACTATACCGTTCAAAGCTTTGCATGTAGTTAGAAGTATTTTAAAATTAATACGAAATTTAACAGGTAGCCAATGTAGCGATGATAAAATTTGGCTGATATGATCATATTTCTTGGTTCTAGGCAGCACTCTAGCTGCTGCGTTTTGAACTAACTGAAGTTTATTTATGGAAATAAATCCCACATCCTCCCAGTAATGCATTACAATAATCTAGTCTTGAGGTCATGAACACATGAATTCATTTTTCGGCATTAGAAACAGAGAGCATGTGTCGTTACTTAGAAATATTTCTGAGATGGAAGAATGCTGTTCTACAAACATTGGAAATGTGGTTTTCATAGGACAGATTGTTATCAAAGATAACACCTAAGTTCTTGCTGTAGAAGACGACGTGACCGTACATCCGTCGAGAGTCAAGTTATATTTTAGCGGCTTATTTTTAGAGGTTTTTGGTCCAGTAATTAGTACCACTGGTTTGTCAGAATTGAGCAGAAGCCATCTAGCCATCCAATTTTTGATATCATTGATGCACTCTGCTCACTTGGAGAATTGTGAAATTTCGTTGGGTTTTGAGGAAATATAAAGTTGGGCATCGTCGGCATAACATTGAAAACTAATTTCACGGTTCCTGATAATGTTTCCCAGGGGAAGCATATATAAGGAGAAAAGGAGAGGCCCTAAAAAAAAGGTTTATGCTATGTGTACAAAAACATAGTAATGATAGGGACTCGTGATAGGTGTCAAATACACAAATTCTGTTTAGTCACTGCCAGCGGCTGTGCATTGTAAAACAACATCTACGGTTGACTGTCATGAACGAAGCTCTGTCATGTACATTCAGTGACAATGGTCGGACCGCTGATTTAAAAAAAAAAAAAAAGAATTCACACCCAGAGGTGGTAGGGTAGTGATGCAGCCTTTACACCTTGGCATGTGAATTCAGTTGTAATAATTCAATGATCGGAGTCCACTTTTATACCGGGTTGCAACATGTAGGTTCCCACGATTTCTGCGATTAAACACAGACAGAATCACTTAAGCAGTTTCAAGTTCCTCGGGCAGCTTCAAGTTCCTCGGTGTCCACATCACTGAGGAACTCACATGGTCCGTCCACACTGAGGTCATTGTGAAGAAGGCTCACCAGCGCCTCTTCTTCCTGAGACGGCCGAGAAAGTTTGGAATGAACCATCGCATCCTCACACGGTTCTACACCAGCATTGTAGAGAGCATCCTGACTGGCTGCATTACTGTCTGTTATGGCAACAGCACCACCCTCAACCGCAAAGCCCTGCAAAGGGTGGTGCGAACTGCCAGACACATCATTGGAGGTGAGATTCCCTCCCTCCAGGACATATGTACCAGGCGGTGTGTGAAAATAGCTCTGAGAATCATCAGAGACTCCAGCTACCCTAGCCATGGGCTGCTCTCACTGCCACCATCAGGCAGGCGGTATCGCAGCATCAGGACCTGCACCAGCCGACTTTACGACAGCTTCTTCCCCCAAGCAATCAGACTTTTGAACACTTGATTGCTCACGATCAACATATATCAGCACTGCACTTTATTAATCTCACACTGGAGTGTCATAATTATATTTCTCTTAACAACACACTGGCAACTGACTATCAACCAACAGCCTGAATGTCAATACAACACTATACAACCTTACTGCACATTTATCTATATTATTTTTATCGTATACTGTGTATTCTATATTGTGTGTATTGTATACTGTACATTGTATAATATTATTTGTATATTGTATTTTAATTATGTGTTGTGTAAATCTGATGTTTATTGTAAATTGGTATATGTCTCATCACTGTCATGACTGCTTGATGCTTGGAACTGCACCAAAGACTTTCACCCACTGTTGCACTTGTGTATATGGTTGAGTGACAAAGTGATTTGATTTAATCCAGTCATAAATGGCATTAGCTATAAAACATGGAATGTCAAGGAATTTGACACATTTGAGATGAAAATGAATGTTTGAATGCACAATTAATCAAATTTAAATTGAAATATGTCCTAGTGTAAACCGTAAAATGCTATGATTTAATTGAATAATATATAGTCTGCATGTGCTGTGATTTCCAAGAAATTTGTGCTTATTCCACCTATAGGCTAGAGTTTGTTTTATAGATTATCTTTTGCTATGTAATTCCGTCTCACAAAATTTGTTTAGAAACTTGAGCAATCTGACAGCAAGGTAGTCGTGGGGGCTCTCGTAGGCATGCATGGACTGTTTGAGTTTGGAGGGATGGACGTCAGTTGCTGCTGTCGTGCGCGGGGTTAATGCGCACGTTTTTCTTTTTTCTGTTTGTTTTGTTCTGGGGTATGTTCGGGTTTTGATTATTTTTTCTTATGTCAAAATGTCAAATGTTAATATGAGTGGACTGAATGTCTCCACGTGGAATTTGAATGGGTTGGGGCACCCTATAAAAAGAAGAAAGGTTATTTCTGTTCTTAAGCGTAAGAAATATGATATAGTGTTTCTTCAAGAAACGCACCTTTCTCCACAGGAAGCTGACAAATTTGGAAAGATATGGGGTGGGCTTTTTTTTTTTTTTTTTTTATAGTGCTGGCTCGAGTAAGAGCAAGTGAGTCATTAACTGATAAGTAAACATCTACAATTCAAATGTCTCAAACAGATTAAAGATAAATTGGGAAGAGTCATTGTTTTAGCTGAAATTCAGGGACAAAGTCTTATTTTGGCTAATATTTATGGACCTAACATTGATGATCAGGGCTTTTTTATAGATCTTGAAGGGATGTTGCAAGCCGCTGGCACCCTTCATGATATAATATTGGGAGGAGACTTTAATCTTTTGATGGACTCAGTCCTTGATCATAGTGAAGCAAAAGTGTGCAAGCCCCCTAGAGCAACATTGACACTTCACAGGATGTGTAAAAATCTTGGTCTTACAGATATTTGGAGACTTTTGAACCCATCTGGTAGGGACTATAAAAAAAAATTTCATCAGTCCATAAGATTTACTCTAGATTTTATATATACAGTTGTGCTCAAACGTTTGCATACCCTTGGATAATTGGTAATATATGTACCATTTTTAAAGAAAACATGAGTGAGCAGGCAAAACACATTTCTTTTATTTCTAATGGGATTCATATTCAACTGTAGGTTATAACAGAATGGCACAATCATAAAACAAAACATGGCAACAAAGAAAAAAATGAAACGACCCCTGTTCAAATGTCTGCATACCCTTAGTTCTTAATATTGTGTATTGCCCCCTTTAGCATCAATGACAGTGTGCAGTCTTTTGTAATAGTTGTCTATGAGGCCCCAAATTCTTGCAAGTGGTATAGCTGCCCATTCGTCTTGGCAAAATGCCTCCAGGTCATGCAAAATCTTTGGTCGTCTTGCATGAACTGCACGTTTGAGATTTCCCCAGAGTGGCTCGATGATATTAAGGTCAGGAGACTGTGATAGCCACTCCAGAACCTTCACCTTTTTCTGCTGTAACCACTGGAGGGTCAACTTGGCCTTGTGCTTAGGGTCATTGTCGTGCTGGAAAGTCCAAGGGCGTCCCATGCGCAGCTTTCGTGCAGAAGAATGCAAATTGTCTGCCAGTATTTTCTGATAACATGTTGCATTCATCTTGCCATCAATTTTCACAAGATTCCCTGTGCCTTTAGAGCTCACACACCCCCAAAACATCAGTGAGCCACCACCATGCTTCACAGTGGGGATGGTATTCTTTTCAAAATAGGCCTTGTTGACCCCTCTCCAAACATAGCGTTTATGGTTGTGACCATAAAGCTCTATTTTGGTCTTGTCACTCTTGTCATTTTTGTTCAAGTATCGTCGTATTGTGCTCCTTGAAACAACCACACTGTCTTTTTCCAGAGCAGCCTGTATTTTTCCTGAGGTTACCTGTGGGTTTTTCTTTGTATCCTGAACAATTCTTCTGGCAGTTGTGGCTGAAATCTTTCTTGGTCTACCTGACCTTGGCTTGGTATCAAGAGATCCCTGAAATTTCCGCTTCTTAATAAGTGATTGATCAGTACTGACTGGCATTTTCAAGGCTTTGGATATCTTTTTATATCCTTTTCCATTTAATAAAGTTCCATTACCTTGTTACGCAGGTCTTTTGACAGTTCTTTTCTGCTCCCAATGGTTCAGTATCTAGCCTGCTCAGTGCCGGATCATAAAGTATGCCTCATTCACCAAAAAATCAAAAGCACAAGAACTCGTGGAATTGGAAGGGAATATTAAAAGTGCAGAGGAAGGGGCCTGGGTAGCTCAGCGAGTAAAGACGCTGACTATCACCCCTGGAGTCGTGAGTTCAAATCCAGGTCATGCTGAGTGACTCCAGCCAGGTCTCCTAAGCAACCAAATAGGCTTGGTTGATAGAGTCACATGGGGTAACCTCCTCGTGGTCGCTATAATGTGGTTCGCTCTCGGTGGGGTACGTGGTGAGTTGTGTGTGGATGCCGTGGAGTATAGCGAGAAGCCTCTACACGCGCTATGTCTCCGTGGTAACACGCTCTACAAGCCACTTGATAAGATGCACAGATTGACGTCTCAGACGTGAAGGCAACTGAGATTCGTCCTCCACCACGAGGACTTAGAGCGCATTGGGAATTGGGGAGAAAAAAGGAAGAGAAAAAAATGTGCAGAGGCAGAGCTGAAGCACCGAATGTCGTCAAATGCCTCAGGGAATTGACTCGATTGAAATACAGATATAATACTATTTTGTCACGGAAGGTGGAATTTTGGCTATTCAGGGCAAGACCGTTATACTTTGAGTCGGGGGATAAAGCAGGGAAACCTCTGGCTAGAAATATATAACAGAGTCTTTTTCTACCATTCCCTCAGTGAAATCTGCTGGTGGTGAAATATTTACCTCGGCCATTGATATTAATAATGCTTTTAAAGAATTCTATCTTGATCTCTATAGTTCCATGTCTTCATCTACTGATGAGGATATTAGAAACTTTGTGGAACCATTAGAACTTCCTAAACTCACAACTGAGCAAACAAATTCTCTTGATTCTGAGATAGCCTTGGAAGAGCTTGGCGAGGTAATTAAGGCCTTTGCCTACAGGCAAGGCTCCGAGGGCAGATGGCTTTGCCGTTGAATTTTTTTTAGATCTTATACTACAGAACTGGCTCCACTTTTGTTAGAAGTTTATACGGAATCATTAAAGAATGGAAAGCTTCCGCCAACCGTGACAAGCCTGGATCAGTCTGATTCTTAATAAGGACAAAGATCCAAGCGAGTGTAAGAGTTAACATCCAATTTCCATTATTTAGCTAGATGTTCAAATACTGTCAAAAATTTGATTAAGTAAAAATGTTACATCTCTTATACATGTAGATCAGGTGGTGATTATTTGGGGCCATAGCTCTTATGATAACATTAGGTGTTTCATCAGTATCATGTGGTCAGTGGCGAATAATCAGATTCCAGTCGCTGCCATCTCACTTGACCCCGAAAAGGCGTTTGATATGGTAGAATGGGATTATCTCTTTAAGATTTTGGAAATGTATGGGTTCGGGAATACTTTTATTGGATGGATTAAGTTACTTTATAGACACCCGGTAGCGGCGGTACAAAAAAATTGATTAATTTCAGATTATTTTACTCTGGATAGGGGCACCTGGCAGGGTTGCCCTCTTTCCCCATTTTTGTTCTGTCTTGCCCTGGAACCATTAGCAGCTGCGATAAGAAAGGAAGATGATTTTCCAGGAGTGATGGCAGGAGGTTTCGTCTCTGACCCTACTAGATCTATGCCTTGCCTCCACAGAATTATTAATTTCTTTTCTAAGTTAATTGGTCTAAATCCAAAGCTTTGGCTTTGACAGTGTACTGCCCGGTAACGGCTTTTCAGCCGGGCGCCTTCCAGTGGCCCAAACAGGGCATTAAGTATTTGGGTATTTTATTCCCAGCAAATTTGTGTGATTTAGTTAGTTGATGTTGACCCTTTAATAAAAAGGTTTTTGAGCGATGTGGGCAGGTGGGCTTAATTACATTTATCTATGATTGGGAAGGTTAATGTTATTAAAATGAATTGTATTCCAAAATTCAACTACCTGTTACAATCTCTCCCTATAGATGTCCCCCTCTCTTATTTCGAGCAATTTGATAGCATAGCGAAGTCCTTCATTTGGAATGGTAAATGTCCCATATTACACTTCAGTAAGTTACATAGGCCGATTGACATAGGTGGGCTAGGCCTACCCAAGATTTTGTTTTATTATTATGCATTCAGTCTCAGACATTTGGCTCATTGGTGGCTTCCACCTGAGAGCCCCTCCCTGGTTTTGTATTGAACAGGAAGTTCTTGCCTCTATTTCGCCATTGCAAAGCCTTTCTATCAAACTAACCGGAGAAGTTATGTTACACCCCGTTGCCTCGCATTTGCACGCAGTATGCACAAAGGTGTCAAGAGTGTTTAATTCAGACATTTATTTAAATGTTGCTTCGAGCATATGGCTGAACCCAAAATTATGTATTAATAAGTCCCCTTTGTGCTGGACAGAGTGGATTGTGAGGGAGGTTAATATGCTCTGTGACCTATATGAGTGGGGAGTGTTGAGATCCTTTGAAAATATGGTTCAACATTTTGGGATTCCCAGGTCTCAATTCTTTAGGCATTTACAACTGCACCACTTGCTCTGTGCTACGCGGCAGATACTCTGGAAGTGGTGATTACTGCTTTTGGAAAAGGTCATTGGGCATCAGTGTATTACTCCGTAGTAATTCAGAGTCTTGGGGACAGAGCTTCAACTTTTCAAGAGATTATGAGAGAAAGATTTGAACTTGGTATTGGAGGAGTGTGTGTGGGCTAGGATTCTAAAAAACGTCAAGTCTACATCTAGAGATGCAAGGGTTCGCCTTATGCAATTTAAGATTTTACATCGATTCTGTTGGACCCCCTCTAGATTGTATAGGCTTGGTCTTAAAGACACACCCACCTGCTGGTGGTGCCAATCAGAAGATGGGGACACAACCCATGCTTTTTGGTGGTGTGTTAAGATCTAAGAATTTTGGTTGAGGGTTCAAAGTTTTATGTGTGACGTATTGGGCACTCAAATTTCATTTTGCCCCAGACTCTGTATTTTAAGCAATGAGTGGTCATTAATATAGGGGATAAATGCATAAATTGTGTCCTAGCCAGTGTTATGATCGGCAGACAGGTTACCTTTAGAGGATGGAAGTTGGCAGGAGCGCCCTCATTTCAGGAGTGGTGCACAGAGATGGGCAGGGTAGCATCATTTGAGGAAATGCCTTATAGAAGGCTAGGCAACTGGGATTTATTTAATAAGAAATGCAGCTATTAGGCCTTTTTGGAAGGCTCTCGGGCAGGGGCATTGGAGAGAGATTTATCGTTTACATATGTGTGATTTATTTTATATATATATATATATATATATATACACACACACATACACACTACCAGTCAAAAGTTTTGAAACACTCATTCTTTATTATAATTTTTTTTTCTTCAAATTTTAGAATAATAGTAAAGTCATCAAAACTATGGAATAACATAAATGGAACTATGGGAATTATGTTGTGACTAAACAAAATCCAAAATAAATTAAAACTGTGTTATATTTTATTTATAAAATATAAATTTTATAAACTCAACCAACTTCTTGAGGTATCACCCTGGGATGCTTTTTAAACAGTATTGAAGGAGTTCCCATCTATGTTGGGCACTTATTGTCTGCTTTTCTTTGTTATTTGGTCCAAGTCATCAAGTTCAAAAACTTTTTTATTTATTAAATTTTAGTTTTATAATGAAATAAATATGGTGGCACAATTATATTTTTGTCTACAAAACTAATTTCAAACATTTAAGCATACACCTTCAGATCAAAAGATTTTTAAGATCATGAGAAACATTTCAGTCAAGTGTTTCAAAACTTTTGACCAGTTGTGTGTGTGTGTGTGTGTGTGTGTATAAATACAAATTATTAATTTTATATATAAAATTAATAATTTTTATTTGGCTTTGACCACAGGGATATTTGTTGAGGGTCATGGTGGGGTTGGGGATTGGGAGGGGGAAAGAGAATAATGGGGGTTCAAAGTTGATTCTGTGTATATATGTTTTGCTTTTCTGTTTATTTTGTTAGAATCAATAAAAAGTGTTAATCAAAAAAATTAAATAAAAAAAATCATTTGACAAACATCTCCATTGTTTGGATTGTATTGAGTATTTTGTATAAAAGCACTTGATTTGATAAAAAATAATGCAGTGTTAATAATTGATTAATAATCTTCATTTAAGTTTTAATGAATTAATTTGATTTGACACAAATAACCATCTGATAACCACAATATACATTAAGATCTTGTGTGTTTTTGCTTAAATATTACACCCATTGGGCACATACCTGTAAAGTGTCCTGCAAGTGTCCTGGAAAATTGTGCCTTGGAAACAGAGGGGGAACCCTGATCTCATAGTGAATTTGGAATTAGTTGGTTGACTTTTCATGAGCTGAAGTCTGTGCTTACCAAAATTCAAAGCACTGCCCCAGTGGCCGATGAGGGAAGTGTTTTTGAACATAAGGGCCGTGTGAGCTCTAGTTTCCGAGTGAAATGCCCACAGAGGGGCCCCAAAAGCGAGTTGTTTTAGCTGTAAAGGATGGAATACAGTAAAGAGGAATACATATTTTATTAACTTTACCCCCCAACCCTAAACCTAAACCTAACCATCAGTGGAATAAAAATGTAATCTTAGAGGGAAAATTTAATTTAATTGCGGTTGTCACTCATTATGCAAATGCTGGTTTAGTTAAAGTGCGTTTACTTTCTCATGTGGTGTGACCAATAATGCATTGCATCAGCTGCTTTAGAGACCCGGGGTTCTCGTCCGGCATTGAAACCAGGAAGTAATCGTGTTCGAATAATCAGTGAAATGCATGTTTAGGAGGTTCCATTTTCCCTCCTAAGATGACATTTTTACTCTACTGATGGTTAGGTTTAGAGTATGGATTTGGGTGTAGAGTTAATCTGCGCTTTCTTGGTGCCCCTCTGTGGGCATTTCACCCGAAGACTTGAGCTCATGTTCAAGAATACTTTCTGCTTTGACCACTGGGGGCAGTAGTTCCAATTTCAGGAATCACAGCTCAAACATGCTCAAGAACTGTTGACCTACTGTTGTCAAATTCACAGTGAGATCAGTCTGTTTACACCTGGTCCTAATATGCATCTCTTGACCTTTTTTGTTCAGATTTCAAGGGAAGGGATTCAGTTCCTCCAAATTATACTTGCATATAATCTAAGCACAAATATGACATTTAGACTATGAGTCCAATGTGGTCACATGTGTTCGACCACATTCGACCACCTCAGAATGTGGTAGATATGGACAAATCTCAGAATGTCTGGGACCCTGTTTATACCTGTCTTTAGCATGGTCCCGTCTCAAATGAACTGCCCAAAACGCATCTTAATACCGGGTCTAAACTGGGCCTTAGTGGTGTGCTGTTTGTGGAGGTTCTTGCTCATAAAGTGGTGTCTTGGATTTGCATTCACATGTGTGTAGATGTCTCTTGTGTCTTCCTTGGATATTTACGATATTTTAAACATTGGCACCTAACTTGGCACCTCTTATTGCTTTTTAAATGTGTATTTAACAACTACTACCGTACTCGCTTGTAAATAACAGGTCTGCAACTGCAACTAGGCCAGTGCCTGCTCCTCGGGCAGGAAATGGCCATTAAACAAGTCCAAGTGACCAGGTTGCAGAGATAATGAAGAATGAGCGTGCAGAGTTAGCTGCTGTCCACCTCCCATGATGCCCTGTTATGTCCTCCCTTATGATGTCACAAAGGCTGTAATTACTCAGAGTGCAGATGGAGAGACTTGTCAACTAAACTGTGAGTTGTTGCTGAGTTTATGAGCCGCTGGGTTAACTTACGATGACATGAGCTGATATAATGAGCTGGAGAAATCTGCTCCCTGTCTTGAAAAAAGCCAGAAGTGTGCTGGGACACAGTGGCTCTGTGTGTGCCTTCAAGTAAGATGGTAACAAGACTTTGTTCATGGGAGAATGCTGACTGCAAATAAACTGATCTGAAATCACAGACTTCAGGGCTCCTCACTCTACTTTTGTGTGTGTCTATGTGCATAGCCCATTTGTTTGGCTCTTTGTATATTGGCATATTCCTGAGTATGTTTAATTTTACTAGTCTGTATATTTACGAACATGTTGTGGTAACATAATTGCTAATTTCTCTGTGAGGGCAAGTTAGTGTACCCAGGACAACATGTAAGTCTGATATCCCAGGTAGGATACAATCACCTTAGCTGTGCATTTTGCATTCTGCCCTAGCTTTTTGCAGTGTGGTCTGGCTCCTGGCCCAGCTTTTCCTGCTCACATTGACACTGCTGCATGGCACAGAGGATTGACTATCAGTTGAACCCTGATTGTATATTGATTCCCTGTCAGGATAGTTTTAAGCAGCATTCCTATTTGTTTGTGTATGTAAGTGTGTATACTGGTTCTGTTGACTAAGCTGTTAGGCTGCAGGTAACACTCTTTTACAGGCTTCCTGTCTTACTGTGTGGCAACTTTTGTAGAAATAGTTCACCTAAAAATGATAATTCTCTCATTTATTTCCCCTCATGCCATCTCAAACAAGCATGACTTTCTGTCTTCTGCAGAACACAAACTTAAAAGATTTAAGGAAGTATGAGGTGGAAGTAAAGCGTTTTTCACCCAAACTTTTGTATCACTTCAGAAGACATGGATTAAAGCACTTGATTCGTATGACTTACTTTAATGCTATCTTTTTGTCCTTTTCGGAGCTTTAAAGATTTGGACCCCACTGATTTAAATTGTATGGACAAAAACACCTCATACATTCTTCAAAAAGAAGTCAAATGAGTTTAAGAATGCAACAGTATAATTTTTGGGTGAACTTTTAAGGGCCTATTCACTCCAAATTTAATGCAGCTAAATGTCACAAGTCATACAAATTCAAAAAAAATTTTTTTTTTACAAACTATCTCTGCAAAACATTTGAATAATTGTTTGCCATCCAAACAATTACAAAAAAATCAATTTAGCCTCCAAATAAATAAATGTAAAATCTTTGCATTACAATATTTTCGGAGTCATGGAGTACATAGAGAAGACCTGTTCATTTTTTACATTTTGTCGTGCAGGCCAAAAGCCTTCATTCCTGCAAGTCATGTGAGCTCTCCCCATATGAAATGTGTTTTTGGATGCAGCATAATGTAGGGAATATAATTACAGTATTGATTTTGCTTTTATTGATTTTTATTTTTTGCTGCCTTTTGTGCACCCCAAGAATTATTTTTGTGTGTGTGTATATTTGGATATGTTGTCTAGCCAGACTGTGGCTACCATTTGAACAGTGCCCTGCTGAAACAGCTGGCACAAATCAGTGTGTAATCATGGGCTTCATTTGACACGTTTTATGCAGATGTGTACATGTATTGCATGTACATGTGTTACATGTGTTAGATGTATGTGCATGGACTGAAGCTGGCAGTTATAGGTTGTTCTGCTTTTTTAGTCTTTAGCGCTCTCTTTCTCGCACACATTTTCTGAAAGCCTATGCACTCCTAGGAACTGAGTTGGCATTTAAGGAAGCCTACATTTAAAAAAAATAAAAAAAATCACTCCTCGTTTTTTTTCTCCTCTCCATCTTGCATTTTTCTGCCTTCCCCCCCTCTTGTCCTCCTCGAATAATGTTGACAGCATTAGTACAGATGGCAGATGCATTTTCTCAGACCTTTAGACATTTAACCATGTGTCTGTTTCTGGGTCGTATCATTTTTGTGTTTGTGTGTGTGTAACGCATAAGTTCTGCTAATTAGACTTGATCACAGTGAGGTAATTGTGAAGATTTTCTCCATGCAGTGAACTGAAAAAAGTTAATTGCATTAATTTTACTTCCAGGTTGAACCGAGACATGGCGTTAAAGGGGAAGTGTGTAATATCTGTGTCACTAGCATAAAATAAGGAATTGTTCAAATAATAACCTGAACACTCCCTCCATCTTCCATTGGTCAAAAAAGAAAGAGTCCCAACCCAAACTAACACCAGTAGTTTTAAGAATTAATAATAATAAATGAATAACATTTAATAACATGATGCAGTGTTTGAGGTTATTCTTTGTCTCAAATAGATATTTCAATATATTCTGTTCACACAGTTTTACAGTGTCAGTTTCTAATCCTTGAGACTCACAGATGCATTAATTTCTTTGTTTGCTTCTCCTGTGCACATGTGCACACACACTTTCCAGTCTTGTTCCTCGTGGCAGACTTTCTCATATGACTTGCTTGAGTATGAAACTGTCTGTCCTTGAAAACCCCAGCATTCTCTAATGCACCCGAAGGTCCTATTGCCCAATCACCCCTACATCCCTTCCCATTCCTCCATCGGACCCCCAGTCTGCACTCCCCTGGCACCCACATACAAAAGGGAGGGCTGCTGGCCTGGAGTCCTCAGCTCTTTCATTCCACAGATCGTTTAACATTTAATTACTTCAGCCAAGCGCAACCTCAGTGTCAAGATGACTTTGGTAATGTACAGAACATTGCGAGAGATGGAGACATACCAGCCGTATTATAGCCAGCATTAGATTGCCTCTCCCTGCATTTTTGATCATCATTCCTCCTCTGATTTTTTTTTTTTTTCACTCCACATTGTGTCTTCTCCTGACTACTTACTATTTCTCTCCTTTGGTCCTCCATCCTGTATTTCTCTAAGCGATTTTGATGCAGATTATTCTTATTCCACTTTAAAGTGATTGTTCACCCAAAAATTAAAATTCTGTCATGTTCTCACCCTTGTGTTGTTCAAAACCTTATGACTTTCCTTTTTCCATGTACAACATAAAAGGATACGTAAGGCAGAATGCCAGCCTCAGTTACCATTCACTTATTTTTATTTATTTTTTTTCTCCATACAATGTTCTTTTATATCTATATAAAAGTAGAAAAGTAAAAAATATCTATAATGTTCTATAATATCATCTTTTATGTTCCACAGTGGAAATTTGGAACAACATGAGGGCAGATATTGAGAGAGTTTTCATTTCTGGGTGGACTATCCCTTTAAAATAAAATAAATATTTTACTGGAGACTTTGTTTGTAAAAATGTAAAAATCCTTAGGCAAAACATGTTTCATGATGTTGATGTTCCTCCATCTAGTGTCAAGAGGCCAGCAGGCATGGGGAGCATTCTGAATCGCATCGGAGGCAAAAAGCAGAAGATGAGCACTTTGGAGAAGTCTAAGCTGGACTGGGATACGTTTAAAACAGAAGAGGGCATTGCAGACGAGCTGGCCATCCATAATCGGGGCAAAGAAGGGTACGTTTCAGCCTCATTAGTGACCCAGACAAACGCATCATATCATATTATCTCCCATTAGTGTCTCACACTGGTTTCAGTGATTTTCATCAGAGCTGAATAAGCATCATTTAGTGACTTGCATGCTTAAAGCAACAGCTCGCTGTAATATCGTGTTGCACTGTAATATCGAGTTCACTGGACAGTGAAATTAATGTTTTTGTGGTAAAACCATATGTTATACATGTGTTCAATTATCATGCTGATCTTTGCAGTTGCTTTTAGAACTGCAGAAACATGCATTCATTTATAAGTAGGCTTAGGAGCTGGATTCATGAATCATTCTTCAGAATACAATTCTTCTTATTAACTATTTTCCTCAAATTTTCTTACTTAACCCTTTTAAGCTCTGAAGGTGTTTTGAAGTTTTCCTGTTTCAGTGGCATGCCCAAAATTAAAGGCTTTTATCACTACAAAAAAAAACCAAAGAGGATCAATTATTTGGTATCATTTTAAAGAAAACTTTAAAAAAATGTAATGACATAGAATATGATACATTTTGAGAGACTCACCCTAAGAAACTGCTTAAAAATTACAATCAAAAATTTACTTTTTTCTTATTTTTCGGATTTGACATATCTGTGTATAAATAATGTAGCTCCGAAAAACTTTTGTTTTTTTTTGTTCCCAATCATGTCACCAGTAACTTGAGTAAAATTTTGTGTTGATACGACAAAGCAATAAAAATTTATAGCATTACAAAAATAATTTATCCTCGTGTACAAAAGCCTCTCCAAACAAATAATCATAATTGTACATATGAACTAATTACACATTCAAATACAACAATGACTAAAGGTATGAGCTCACTCCAAAGCATGCAGACGAGTAAGGAGATCTCATTCAGTTACATTGTGTTATTTGAGTCATCATTGAGTCTGTGCCATGTACTTGGCGCCATCTCTTGGTAGCCATATATAATTAGAGTAAACGATCCTCTCTGCCAATATTTGGATGACTTCCACCTCTGGAATACAATTGGTTTAGCGTTCCATGACACTGGACCGCGTACTACATAATTTCCGAAGAAGTCATCTGATCCAGGAAAGCTAAAGTGTTTTTAGTCAGATAGCACATTGTGCATATTATGCTTTGTGTGGATTATCTAATGATCTATGCATCCGATGACATTGCTTATGGGCTCCTTTTAGTGGGAATCCCTTCCTCTAAGTAATGGTGTGTGATATTTTATGATGTTTACAATGTTTGTGATGTGTTACTGTTTACATGTAACATGTTTGTCAAAGACACAAATGTACTTAGCTGTTACTCACTGTCTGCGAGTAAAACAAATAGGCTAGTTGTATTCTACTCTTTGAGAACTTTCCATCGGCATATGACACATGGCTATCTGATCAGTTTGCTGATTTTACTGATAACTATAATATGTACAGCTCAACATTATTTATAAATTATCAAAATGATTACATCTGATTTGTCTGCAAATTTCAAAGCACTTGTTCAGTTTTGGCCATAATGCCTTCATGCATTTGTAAAGTACAGCTTTGAAGCTTTAAAGCGATATCTATATTGTGTTGGTCTGTAGTTATTAATATTTTTATTATTATTATTTTTTCACAGTGGTCTTGCTGGCAAAAGGAAAGGCCCTATTCCTGAAAAGGCTGTCACTATTCTCATCTCCTAAGAAATGTATAAAAAAAAAATCATAAGAGGATTTTTGTAAATCTGGCCCCAGATCTGCTGACTTTTTTCAGATTTTTTGTTCTGATTTTGGGGGGAAATCTGCACAGTTTAAACAGTAAAAATATTAAATGGAGCTGAAAGTGCTACATGATTATTGTTGGCTCAAAACATCAAAATTATTATAGAATAAATATTCTATAAATTAACATGCAAGAGGTGGGGGATTTGTAGTAATTTGTGAATAACGTGTTTTATTTTGCAGAGTTCTGCGCACAGATTCCATGTTGGCTTGGTTATGAGTTAAATTCTTCACATTCCCCAGCCCTTACATTTTCATTTGTGAAAAGCAGTTGCCTACTGTGATCCGCTTAGGCTGTACACAGATTTTCCTCCACAGTCAACACAGAAAACATAAAATTGTGAGCAGATTCAGTATAGGTCAAATTATGACCTGTGGTATCTCTTCCACTGTGTCATGAAATTGTATTGTTCTGTTAAGCAGACATGTAAATGAATGGTTCTTTAAGACCTGACAGAGGATGAGCCCCTCCAGACTGATCTAGGATCGGTCTTTTGTAGCTCACTGATGTAGAATGAATGAATCTGCTTTACAATTAAGATTAGATTTGATTCATAGTTAGTTTTGGAGGAAGTGAAATCATTTGGCGGAACATTTGTTTACCTTTTGAGCTTTCCTTCATGAAAGGATGCCAATTGGTTAGTTTTAAGAGGTGAGCAAATTTGAGGTCTCTTGGGCTGCATGCCTCAGCTGTTGCTGTTAGTTATCTTAGTAGTGCATTGGCTGATGTCTTTTGTTTACTTGCTGTCCTCTGAGTTGCAAGAACCCCTTTAAATCCCCTGTCACCATAGTTACCCAGCCTGCACTGTGTCTTGGAGCTGGAATTCCTCTGGTCAAGGGTAATGCAGTGCCATCATTTTGCCATGTTGCTCCACTCCCAAGATGCGTTTGGTGTAAACAAAAAGAGGGAGGAGAGACCTTGCATCTTGTCCCAAGGGGATGGTAATTCAAAATGACATCATCTCTGCATGCAAAGGTTGTGTATCTTGTTTCACTCCCTCACTGTGCATTGTGGAGTTCCAACTGCATGCACAGCACTTGGCTCTCTCTCGTTCTTAAAGAGACCTGGTGCTTCTTTAATGTGGATGAAGAGAGCTGTGTTTGTTCTCGAGCAGATGGTTGTAGGGAGTGGAAAAGTTGCTAAATTGAAAACCTGGCCTGGGGGATTATAAATAAAGCTCATCCGACAGACGAAATTATGGTTTGCCACCGTTTCTTTCAGAGGAATGTGGTTTAGGAGGAGGGCCGCTAAAGGGTGTGAGTGCACACTTGGGCACATTGAATGCCCACAGCTCTGTTAGGGCTGTTTTAGTTTGTTTGATGTTTAGAGATGGGAATTGTAAGGAATTTTACTGTTCTGGTTTGATTCTACTTAGCAATATCGGTTCCTTAATGGTACCTTTACTGATTCTTTTAGTATTTTTGAGAAAGAATGCATGAGCAAGATCTGTTAACGGAGCCAAAAGTCATAAATCCCACTTTTTTTCACCCCAATTTAGCATGTCCAATTTCCAATGCGCTCTTAAGTCCTCATGGTGGTGTAGTGACTCACCTTAATCCGGGTGACGGAGGTTGAATCTCAGTTGCCTCCGCATCCGAGACTGTAGACCCACGCATCTTATCATGTGGCTTGTTGAGCGCATTACCGTGGAGACCTAGCGCATGTGGAAGCTTCACACTATTCTCCGCAGCATCCACGCACAACTCACCACGCGCCCCACCAAGAGCAAGAACCACATTATAGTGACCACGTGGAGGTTAACCCAACGTGACTCTACCCACCCTAGCAACCAGGCCAATTGGATGCTTAGGAAGCCTGACTGGAGTCACTCAGCATGCCCTGGATTCGAACTTGCGACTCCAGGTGTGGTAGTCAGTGTCTTTACTTGCTGAGCTACCCAGGCCCTCCTTCTTCCTTTTATGATTTTAATTAAACTGTTCTTGTTTCCCAACCCTACTGATGCTTCCAGACCTTTTTCCCCAAAGAATATAGGAAGACAAGATGCTGCTGTCTAAATGTACACAGATCTGACAGAGCTCACACTGCGAGTAAACCCAGGGCCTCCAGTCTCAGGAGGTAAACAGTTGACTGGGCATCAGAGCTTCCAGAGCATCATGGGATCTAAACACTGGGGAGAATGCCCCTCTGTTGGGATTTAAAGGGAACAGAACAGCCATGAGACAGATTGTGCTCTTCAAACATTGGATTAGTAGAGCATGCAGGAAGCACAATATTCTTTGAGTGTCTATGCAATTTGAATAGGTAAAACCGTAGTGTATTCACGAAAAAGCAATGTTTTTAAAGGGAACATATCATTGACAAAAGACTGCCAACATTTACACATCAGCGACAACTATTGGGTGATCAGAAACCTAACTAACCCAGTCAAATTGAGGTTGAAAGGTAAAGTAGGATAGATATTGTTATATAAACACAAGAAGAACTAATAATGAGAATAAAACATGGGAATGTCGGCAGGCATGTCATAAAATATTGATTATTGATTGGCAGGTTATTTTATCTCTATATTTTTTAAGGCATCGATATGTTAACATTAGTCGACATTTAAATTAAAAGCCTAATTTGTGTGCTCTTTAATTCTCAAGTTGGGCTTCTGTTTAATGTCTAGTGTAATAGTGTAGGGAGACCACAAGAGGGTGATATAACATTTACTGAAGGAGGTCGCAAGGCACAGGTATCATAGTATAGAGCAGGTATTTTAGAGCTCCTTGCAAAGGATGCATACACAAGTTACGAATGTTTATGTACTTCAAGAATGTAAGTGACATTGAGTTTCCAGGTTAGTGTATGAAACTGGTTTAACTGACGATTAAAAATGATTATGCAATTTCTCTTTATGTAGCTTTAAAGAGGGTACAATCAAGCTGTCAAACCACAAAAAGACATACTTGTAATTGAAAATATATTGTGTAGGCTATATGAAAGATACATTTACACAATATATCATCAAGTGATGGCTAGAGTAAATAATCTTTGTCATTTGATAATGAGTTGGGTCAAATTTAATGGAAAAAATGTGAATTGAGCACCGTGGCACTGCAGAATTTTGAGCAGCCTCCAGAGACGGCGAGTGGTGGTGTTGGTGTGTGTGTACCTTCAGAGAAAATAATTGTTTAGAATTTTAGAAAGTGCCATGTTGTCTGCCAGACACGTCCGGTGTGTGACCCCCTATCATTTATCCTGCCACTCACACTTTACCAAAGTTGTGTTAAGAAATATGTTTGAAAAGACGAAAATCTTCTGATTATCGATACGTGAAAAAGGCATCTATCCCAGGCCTAAAAGTCGGTCAAGCCTTGTGCTGGTATTGGCTGTACGTAGCACCTGCTGCTCGGCATTTTTTTTTTTCCAAAGGATGCCAACAAAAGGAATGAGTGGCAGAAGTTTGTTTTTAACAAATCTGATCTTAACACTTTGAGCAGAATATTCAGAATGTATTCTTTTGTGAGCCTGTCACTATTTAATTCAGCCATCAGTTGCAAAGACGCTGTTTATGAAGGACTGGGCAGCACAAACTATATTAGACTAGACAGCAAACCCTCAGCTCGCGAGTAAGTGCAGCACAGCGCTGGTTCTCATCTTACATACAAAAAGGGCATTTACACACAAGTCTTAAAAGGCACAGCAGCAAAAAAAGGGCCCATTTATTTCTAAAGGTCAGAGAGAGGGTAGAAATTTTCATTTAAACAAATTTAATAAGAGTTTTGCAAAAAAAAAAAAAAAAAAAAAAAAGACCAACAATATGAGGACCACAGTGAAAAAGGTTAAATTACAAAACATAATACAGTAAATGATATGACCCCTTTAAACCCATTGTGTGGCACCCAGCATCATCTCATAGCAGAGATGGAGTGTGTGTGTGTGTGTGTGTGTGTGTGTGTGTGTGTGTGTGTGTCTCAGAGATCCCATTAGGACTTCAAACAGGACACAGGCAGTCAGTTTTTGCTCTCTGTCTCCTTTTCATCATTGGCTGTAGCATAATGTGATATCTAATAAAAATGCCCTGTCTCTGCTCTGTAACATCCCATCTCTGTGTGTAGCAGCTGCTCCATGGGATTTGTTAGTGTGCACTGTTCTCCAGAACAATTCATTTAGACTTCACAAAAAGCTTTATGTAGGAGATGCACATCTCTGCTGATCATCAGCCAGCTCCCTGTACCTGAACCCAGACTCTGGCTTTTATGAGGAAAATCACAAAACCAAATGATGTCAGCCTGAAAGGGCCATTTTATTTTCTCTATTCTCCACATTTGACCTTAGCTTGCAAACCGGCTTCATAATGGCAATAAACAGGGGGGCAGAATACATGCAACTATAACCTCCAGAGCTCATGGTGTTAGCTATATACATCTACAGTATACAGGTTTGCTAAGGCTTTCACATTGCACACAAAATTTTGCTTGCAGATCTGATCTTAAAGATCTTTATCTGACTGTCTGCATTGTCATTTTGCAATCTGATATGTATGTTCAGACAGTGTAGCCAAAATCAGGTACATTTACATTGGTTGCTATTGTATTGACCCATATAGCACGCTGCAAAAAGACTTTCTTGTGCAACAACTGAGAGTAGTTATCAATGTGGTGAGAATTGGTAAACTGTACATTTTGCTTCAATACCTCCATTTCCATCCACATATTGTATGCAAATTTTCATAAATCGCATAACAAAATGCTGGATGAAAAATGTATACACTCACTGGAGGTGGATAAAAAAAAAACATTTCTGTAAGAAGACATGCACAGGGGGCCTGGGTAGTTTAGCAAGCAAAGACACTGACTACCACCCCTGGAATCATGAGTTTGAATCCAGGGAGTGCTAAGTGTCTCCAGCCAGGCTTCCAAAGCAACCTGTTTGCCTGGTTGCTAGAGTGGGTAGAGTCACATGGGTTACCTTCCTCGTGGTCACTATAAGGTGGTTCTTGCTCTCGGTGCAGCGCGTGGTAAGTTGTGCGTAGATGCCGCGGTGAATAGCGTGAGCCTCCACAGCATACGCGCTTGGTCTCCACGGTAACACGCTCGGCAATCCACGTGACAAGATGTGCGGGCTGACTGTCTCAGAAGCGGAGGCAATTGAGATTTGTCCTTCGCCACCCGGTTCGAGGCGAGTCACTGCGCAACCATGAGGAATTAGAGCGCATTGGGTATTGGGCATGCCAAATTGAGGAGAAAAGGGGATTAAAAAAAAGGTAGGCATGCACATAAACTACGATGGAAATGCATTTATTGAATCAATTCCTAGATGCGCTTTAAAAACGACAACAGAGACACAGTGACTTCCCCAGTGGCTACAACTTACATTTCCATTTAAATTTTGTGCCAATTTGCCCAGAAGTGACACATTTTTTCTCTTGAAGACATGAGTTGAAAACGCTGCTTTATTCGCAGATTGTTTTACTTTGATGGATACATGACTAATGTCCATTTTATGAATTTTTTACTATGATGCTAAACTCAAGAGGCATATGAGAGACACACAGTGGCTGATGGAGGCATTACATACATTTGTGCATATGCTGTGTCTGTATTTGCTTGTTTGTTCACTCATACACTGTAATCTACAAAGTGAATACCACATAGTGTGTTATATGAGGAAAGAGTTAGTGACAAAGTGAACCTGGGCACAGCTTCAGACATTATTGCACACTTTGTTTGACATTACATATGTTATGTCAAAAATTAAGAAAAACTACTCAAAATCCTCTTAGACTGTTCAAAAAATCTGATTTTAATCAGGTTTCAAAACAGAAAAAAATAAATAATTATATATATATTCTTTTTTTTTTTTTTTTCTTTTTTTTTTGCAGATTAAATTCCAAAAATCTAAATGGATTTAAGACGGATCCGTGAAAAATTAATATTTTTGCCTGCCTGACACAGATAGTAGTACTCCGATATGAAAGTAGAGACAAGTTGTGTGTGAAATCACTTTGCCACCTGAGGGCCTTGAAAGGGCGACATTTACCAACACCCCACTGTCCCCACTCTCTTCTTTCATGCTTGGTTTCAAGGCACAGTAGGAGACCACAAAACTGAAGGAAGCTTTGGAATAGCATCACTGGAGACGTGGTGTGGCATAACACTGAATTAGTTTGCTTTTAAATTTGCACAGACACAAGAAACACAGCAAGACCCACTGTTTGTGTTATTGTCATTCTTGCCGACACCATGGAAATGTTTTGTATTACTCTGTCTGTGCACAGTATTGCAGCGTCCTGCTGTCACTACTTTATTGTGTTTTTGTCTGTAGATACGTGGAGCGAAAGAACTTTCTGGAGAGAGTGGACCAGCGGCAGTTTGAGCTGGAGAAGACTGTACGTCTAAGCAACATGAAACGATGACGAGATGAGAGAGAGAGCAGATCTGACACGGATCACGACACAGACATCATATACACACCCTTCATGCTGTGAGCTCAGTATTCATTGTCATACAGACTCTTCCTGCCCTGATTGCCTTTCTTTGCTGAGTTCCCTGGCCTGCTACAGTTTCCCCCAAAAAACTTTTTGTACCTTTTTGTTAAAAGACAGCTCACATACCTTCTCTTTTACTTGCTTTGCACGAGATCAAGACATAAGTTGACCTAAGTGAATATGGCTCTGTTCCTTTAACCATTATTGCATGTTCGTATAACTGAGGGCTTTCTTAATATGTATGAGCAGTTCAGAACTTTCCAGAGCTTTGCAACAGTTCAGTCTTCCTGATAATCCCATTTTTTTAATTCACTGAAGAGTCTCAACCACACCTAAACATCCACTAAGTGTGAAAGGGAATAGCTCACCAAAAGATAAAAATTCTGTTGTAATTTTCTCACCCTGAAGTCATTACTCACCAAGTCGTTGTTGAACACAAAAGGAGATATTCGGAAAAAGCTTAGCCTCAGTTTGTCTTAATTCACATCCTCATTCTGACATTTCAGCTGCTCAAACATGCTCACTTTAAATAAAAACAAAGCCAGTATTGCATTATATTGTGTACTTTCTACATGCAGGCATTCAGGGACATTGTTTAATTGTAGCATGGAAGGGTACTGTTTTACTGTTGTTGTTTTTTTTTTCTTTTTTCTTTTTTTTTTTTCCCATTTATACATACTACTGTCTTGAGAATTTATTTTGGTAAAAGTGGTTGGATGGTAATTACCCTTCTGTCATTTTAAACAATGTGTTTCACTGTTTGACAGGAATAAATCATGTCATTTGGTTTGGACAGTTTCTTTTTAAATGAGCCTTGTCTTGCTATTAATTACTTTGACCTACTAATTAATGGCTCTGCCTCCTCCCAAGGGGTTCGCGGTCCTATAACTCTTCCCTCTGCCAGCTTGTGCCCCTTGATGCCCTACCCTTTTAGCTCCACCACCCACCACTGACTAGCCTGTGTCTTCTGAAATATTGTCTTAAAGAAAATGATCATTAGGGTTTGTTCCCCAATTATCTACAAAACAGGATTTCAGATGCATATAATGCATGGGATATATTTTCTAAAAATGAAAGTCTTGTAGTGTTTCATATTTGAACTCTGAAGGCAATGTGAGTGGTTCTTGCCAGTGCCATCACTACGCTAGGTTGTTGTGGGTGGTTGCTAGGGCATTTCTGTTTTTGAGTGTTTTATAAGCACACTGCTATGCAGTTTATTTGGGGTTTTTGGTGGTTGCTTACTCGCCCAAGTCAAAATAGCCTACCCCCAAGTGTCCATGATATTCTGGTCCCTAAATATGGCTTGCATCCCCAATGTTTTTTTTTTTCACCTGGTATATTGTCCTCCGCAAGTCTGATTTCATAGAAAGTAATAGCACACCTTTCCTTAACAAGCCACACAAATTTAAGGTATCATTCATGTCCATTCTGTTGTGTTATGAAAACATACTGTAGTCTCATGAAAACTATTAATAATTCGTACAAGTTGGCAAAATCAGATCGACTTCATATCATATGGATCATATGAAAAGGTACAACTTTTAGACTAACCAATTAACAAAGAGAAGTTAAAAATCGTTATAACCTCTTTGTTGGTTTGTTTATTTTTCTCTATAGGAGTAGAAGCCGTATGTTTGTCAACTCATACAATTTTGTATCTCGTAATATTATGACTTGTCTTGAGACCGGGTTCAATATGAAATTTAATACTTGGGGTTAGGGATTTGAACAATCCCCTAACCCTAAGTCTGAATTATAGTAATGCTTGCCATATCAAGGACCACTAATGATAAACAAATATTGCTGCAACAGTACATATTTAGATTTCAATCTTTTTATTTATTTATTTATTTTATCCCCTTTTCTCCCAATTTGGAATGCCCAATTCCCACTACTTAGTAGGTCCTCGTGGTGGTGCAGTTACTCATCTCAATCCGCAGGAGACCTGGCTGGAGTCACTCAGCACACCCTGGATTCGAACTCGCGACTCAGGGGTGGTAGTCAGTGTCAGTACTCACTGAGCTACCCAGGCCCCTGACAAGTCCAAACTTTTTGATGTGTCAGTTCTTAATTGTTTTTTCCCTTGAGAATTAGTGTTGAGTGTTTTGATAGCAAGGGCGGTAGCTGAAACTTGTTCATCCTTTCGCTTGAAGATAATGGTCTTGTTTACATAATTCAACATTCCCTCTCCCTGTGTCTAGGCATGAGTTTGTTTACTGCCATTTCCTGCTGCCCGACAACCATTTTGAAGGATGCTTAGCATGTTCCTCACATCTCTCACATTTCTGTAATGGCTGACCCTCACAGCAGTCACCTGCCTCACTGCAGCATACATGACTTATTTCCCAAATAGAGTTGTATAGATGTGCTGTGCTCTGATGTTTTTCTGCATTGGTGCAGACATCAGGCTCTGCAGGTGGGGATTTGAATAGCACTGGCATAATTCCATTACTTAATCAATGTTCTCATGCTGTACTCTGTGGGCTTTCTAACTGCTGAAATAAATGGGCCTTGCACCACTAGACCAAACTGGCATTCTAGATGCCTACAAACAAATTCACCTTTCACCAAGGATGGACTGGAACTACAGTAATATCAGCCCACAGACCCATCACAACACACAGTGAATAATCCCCCACTATATAAATCACTTATGCATATAATATGCCTGCTGTATTATCTATTTGATATGGAACTTTTTTCATAGGTTTTCACTTAAATAACTTTTTACATCGTAAATATAGCATATCACACACACATAGAAAATTTAAACAGTGAAATTTCTTTAGGTTGTCGAAAGGTAAGAATCCATTAAATCAGAGTAACAAGACGCAGTTGATTGCGTTTTGCATTTTATGATTTTACAGACCTGATTAAAGCAATAATCCTCAGGATTGTACGTTACAATGGTTTTACCTAGGGTAAGGGATGTTCTTAATCTGGGTCACACTAGGCTTTGAGCATGCAGAATTATTTTGAACACTGCAACGGACAGGATATGATGTCACACTTCTGGTTTTAATCACTGATAAATTACAAGTAACAAATTATATTAAAAAGGTTAAAATATAGATACTTTCAACAACAACAACAAAAAAGCTGCTTTGAAATATGTATTCTTTGAATTGTGGGTTTATATTAATTTTACAATGGCTTCAAATGTGGCTCATCCAGCTCATCCTGTCTCTTAGCATCTTCATTTTCCAACGTATTCGGTAATGAAGAGCATTATCAAAACACTATTTTTGATGGAGGAAACGTTTACATTTAGTCATTTAGCAGACAGTTTTATCCAAAGCAACTTACAAAACGAGGAATATAGTAGTACAGAAGTTAGAGCAGAAGAAAGACCGAATGCCATTCTAGTGTGGATGAGAAGCATAAACGTAGCGAAATTAATGCGTTTTCAAACTAAATATATTAGTGTTCCGTTAGTTTTTGTTTGCGAACACGTTGATTTCTCTAAGCTTATGTCTCTTATTTATACTGGAATGATGTTTTCCTCCACCGAAAACACTCTCCAGTACCACACACTTTGGAAACTATGACGTTAGGAAACTGGATTACAAAAAAACACATTAGAGAATGTTGCCATAAGTGTGTGCATCCACCAGGATCTACGCCTTAAATGGGCCAATCTGATGATGGGGGAAATTTTTCTGTCTTTAAATGCAGAAAATAAATGTGATTTTAACAGCCAACCCAAAGCTGCCCGGCCCACTGGGAAAAGTCAAAGTGCTCCATATGGTCAGTCCATCCCTGCCTAGCATGTGATCATTACCACAGAAACAGTCCTAACACAGTGCAGAAACATCACCTTTAGAGACACTCCGTATCTGTGTATTTGTCACAATGCACATAATGTAAAGAACCATGCATATCACCCATTCCATGTGTATGTAGGAACTCTAGGGATTGTAGGACTATAGAGGGGTAGCCATGCTCATGTTTATTCATGCCCTCTCCCTTCAACTCAAAGTCAATGTTAAGTGTATGGTATTCAGGATTGAAGAGGAGCCTGTCGTCCTCATCTTTATTCAAATGCACCTGTCCTCTCCTGATTTTACTTTCTCTCGTGGGTCTGAGCTCTGCTGTTAGCTCCCTAAATAATTCCCTCATCCTTCTTTCTTTCTTTTCACCCACTTTCCATTTTTCTCCAGCTTTTATCTTGCATTACACTTCAACTTGTTGATGACATGACTCTGATTTTCCATCCCCTCTTTCTTTTGCAATTGTCTCTTTGCCATTATCATTAACTTTGACTTTTACTTCAAAGACTTTTTCCATTTTGTTCTTCTGTAATTTTTTACCCCTCTCTTTACTTTCACACTTTTTATATATCTTTCCTTCCTTGATTGGGCCTCTATCTTGAATAGTTTCACAAAAGTAACAAACACTAGTCGGTCTATTTGTGTTATTATTTAGACGGGGAACTTAATCTAAGAATGCACACTATCTTTAGATGTAGAAGTAATTATGGAATACGTCAGTCAAAAATAAAAGATTCTGTCAATAACTTTTGTCAGGCAAGATTTTCAAGGCAATATTTTCACTAAATAACATCTCTAATTTCAGGCTGTTCCTTCAGAAGACTTGAAATATTGTATACAAGTCATAAAGACTACTTTTACTACTATTGCTGTGGTCATTTTTGGACAGACCCTGGTCACCATCCACTTTCATTTTATGGAAGAAAACAAACAGCTCAGACATTCTGCTGAACATCTTCCACATTTTCCATGGAATAAAAAGTTATGCATGTTTGGATGAAACAATGTGAGGGTGAGTAACTGTTGACTTTTCCCTTTAAATGCAAAAAAAAAAAAAGTAAAAGTAGGCAAAAATCAATTGGTACTGCTGTCAGAATCCACTGATAGAAGTGTAGACCCTTAGCAGTGTTGTATTTAAAAATACCTTTATAGAGCTACAGGGCCTTTAGGTGTCCACTCAGAATTCCTGTAGTATATATAGCCCCAACTTCACCTTCAGGCATGTGTATCTGTCTGTCACCAAGTGTATGACTTCAAACGGGCAGAAACATTAAAAATAGACAGCGCTGTTGAGTGGTCAATTATAAACAATCACTGTGATGAGGAACTAAAATAACAGCTGGCAAAAATTTTCCAAATGCCTCTTACCTTCAGGTCGCCAGAGTTAAGAGACACTTTTGAGCTCTGCTGGTCATTTACTACTCCCTGTGTTCCATCCATCCATCTTCTATAGCCACTTGTCCTATTGTAGGGTCGTAGGTAGTGCTGGAGCCTATCCCAGCTGTCTTGAGCCGAAGGCAGGGAAACACCCTGGACAGGTGGCCAGTCCATCACAGGGCAACATACACAGACATACACACACTCACTCCCACCTACGGGCAATTTTAGGGTCTCCAATTAACTTAAACTGCATGTCTTTTGGACTGTGGGGGAAACCGGAGCATCCGGAGGAAACCCATATGAACATGGGAAGAACATGCAAACTCCACACAGAAAGGCCCAGTTGAGCAGGGACTTGAACACGGGACCTTCTTGCTGTGCTACCCACTAACCACCGTGCCGCCACTCCCTGTGTTGGCTACTCTAATTTTTTCAGTGCAGTTTGTACATCATGGCTTGATTTCTATGATTTTGAGGTCTTTATATGACAAATTTAGAAGAGGACTTGTTGCCATTTGAGCAGTCTTGTTTTTTCAAATGCATTGCTCATGGCTAAAAGTGTAAAGGCATGAGGTTCACGTGACACCATGCAAGAAGCAGACGTGTGAGCGACGAGCTCTGCACACTTTTGCTAAATTTTTAATTATTTTCATGTTATAATCTGGTGAAATTTTATACACCCAGTTACACATTTGCTCTTTGAGGCAAAACATGGCAAAGAAGTCAAAATCCTCAGGCTCTGGAGACATTAAAAGACACGTACGTGTTCAGGATGAAAGCCCCGACAGGCCTACAGACCGGGGACTCAATTTGGATGGCGCAGCGGGAGAGGTGATCCAGCGTCAGTTGTCCAACATGTCGGTGATGTTGACGAAGGTTCTTGCTGGCTTGGAGGATCTCGCTGTAATACGTCGATCGATTACGGTGATGGAAGTAAAATTCTCTGAGTTAGTTACAAGAGTGACTGATGTTGAGAGACGAATCAATTGTCTGGAGTCTTCGGAAAGGGAATTAACCGCTAATCCACCCGCCACCAAAGTTGATTTGGAACATCTTGAAAAGCTTGAAGATCTTGAGAATAGAAGCTGCAGGAATAACATTCAAATTGTTGGAATTCCTGAGCATGAGGAGGGCAGAGATATGGTGAAATTCCTAGACGAGCTTTTCCCCGAGTCTGCTCGACATAACAGGCCATAAACTGGAAATCGAGTGAGCTCGCAGAATCCCAGCTCACAGATTTGCTGAGGGAGATAGGCCCCGATCAATTCTGGCCAGATTTCTGAGATCATCCGATAAAGATCTTGTGTTGCTCCAGGCGAGGAGCAAAGGGAAGCTTTCTTGGAAGAACCATAATATTTTCTTGTTCCCGGACTTTGCAAGTTCGACGAGAGAAACGTGATCAGTTCAAGGAATGTAAGAAACTCTTACATCAGCGAAAGATCACTTTTGCTCTAATGTTTCCGGCCAAACTGAGAATAGAAACGAAGGACGGTCGCAAAGTATTTACATGTCCCAATCAGGCAATGTCTTTTATTGAATCAATGGGTGAGTAAACCATTGGGTGTTTCTCATGTGAGTGGGTCGACTCGCTGTATTTACTCTGGCTTTTGAGGAAGCTGGGCATCATTTTGGTTTCTTTTTGCGTTCGATCCGCCGAGTGGCTGGAGTTTGTTTTGTGAATAACACTTTTCCTTAAAGAAACTTTTGCATTGACGAAAGATTACATTTGCATTGAGGTTCCCGGCCAGTTTGAGAGTGGACATTACAGATGACCTCAAAATATCTACATGCTCACACAAAGGATGTCTTTTTATAAAGTTGACGGATTGTGTAAGTCATGGTATATACTTTTATGCGGCCTCCGAGTGAATTGACTCGACCATCCGGGGAACGGGATGCCGGTTTTGTTTCTTTTTGTATTTGTTCCGCCTAGCGGCTGGAGCTTGTTCTATTGAATAACACTCCTTTGGAACAGCTGTGGATTAATCTGTTCGTTCTTCATGCTTATTCCTCCTGCTGGCTGGAGTTTGTTTTATTGAGTATTTTTACGGGACATTGGAATGATCACGTCATCCGCTGAACTCATAACAGCTGGCTCACTGAACATTCGTTTGTCTGTCCGAGGAATCGGAACAGTTTTATATCAGCTGGAATTTGTTTTGTGGAAGATCACACCTTTGAGACGGTTCTGTGAATGAATCTACATGTTCTTTGTGTTCATTCTTCCTATTGGCTGGGGTTTATTTTACAAAGCATTTTCTGTTATGTAATTTTGCCTCACAAATTTGTGAGGCAAAATTGAGCAATCCGATGGCAAAGTTGTCGTGGGGGCTCGTGGGCGTTCATGGACCTTTTGAGTTTAGAGGGATTGTCGCTGGTTGGCGGTTTCGTGCATGGGGTTAATGCACACGTTTTTCTTTTTTCTGTTTGTTTGGTCCAGGGGGAAGTTCGGGGTTTGATTGTTTCACTAATGGGGAATGTGGTCTGTATAATTTTGTTAGTGAAATCTGCAGGTGGTGAAATATTTAACTCGGTCATTGATATTAATAATGCTTTTAAAGAATTCTACTTTGATCTCTATAGTTCCACATCTTCGTCTACTGATGAAGATATTAGGAACTTTGTGGAACCATTAGATCTTCCTAAACTGACTACTGAGCAAAAAAATACTCTTGATTCTGGGATAACCTTGGAGGAGCTTGATGAGGTAATTAAGGCCTTGCCTACAGGCAAGGTTCCAGGGCCTAACGGCCCTGAAGTTTTCAAATCTTATGCTACAGAAATGGCTCCACTTTTGTTAGAAGTTTATACTGAATCATTAAAGAATGGAAAGCTTCCTCCAACCATGATGCAAGCCCAGATCAGTCTGATTCTTAAAAAGGACAAAGATCCAAGCGAGTGTAAAAGTTACCGCCCAATTTCCCTGATCCAGTTAGATGTAAAAATGTTGTCAAAAATTCTGGCTAATCGATTAAATAAAAGTTATGACATCACTTATAGATCAGGTGGGGTTTATTCGAGGCCATAGCTCTTCTGATAATATTAAGTGTCTCATCAATATCATGTGGTCAGTAGCGAATGATCAATCTCCGGTCACTGCCATCTCACTTGATGCCAAAAAGGCGTTTGATATGGTAGAATGGGATTATCTTTTTAAGATTTTGGAAATGTATGGGTTCGGGAGTACATTTATTGGTTGGATTAAGTTACTTTATAGACACCCTGTAGCAGCGGTACAAACAAACGGGTTAATTTCAGATTATTTTACTCTGGATGGGGCACCCGGCAGGGTTGCCCTCTTTCCCCATTATTGTTCTCTCTTGCCCTGGAACCATTAGCAGCCGCGATAAGAAAGGAGGATAATTTTCCAGGGGTGATTGCGGGAGGTGTGGCGCATAAGCTTCTGCTTTACGCAGATGACATTTTATTATTTGTCTCTGACCCTACTAGATCTATGCCTTGCCTCCAGATTTAACTCCTTTTCCAAGTTCTCAGGATACAAAGTCAATTGGTCTAAATCCGAAGCTTTGGATTTGACAGCATACTGTCCAGTAACGGCCTTCCAGCCGGGTGCCTTCCAGTGGCCCAAACAGGGAATTAAGTATTTGAGAATTTTATTCCCAGCAAATTTGTCTGATTTAGTCAGTTAATTTTGACAAGTGGGCTTCATTACACTTATCGATGATTGGGAAGGTTAATGTTATTAAAATGAATTGTATTCCAAAATTCAACTACCTGCTACAGTCTCTCCCTGTAGATGTCCCCCTCTCTTATTTCAAGCAATTTGATAGCATAGCGAAGTCCTTCATTTGGAATGGGAAGCGTCCCAGGTTAAATTTCAATAAGTTACATATGCCGATTGACAAAGGTGGGTTAGGCCTACCCAAGATTTTGTTTTATTATTATGCATTCGGTCTTAGACATTTGCCTCATTGGTCACTTCCACCTGAGAGAGCCCCTCCCTGGTTTTGTATTGAAAAGGAAGTTCTTGCCCCTATCTCGCCACTGCAAAGCCTTTCGATTAAACTAGCCGGAGAGGTTAAGTCGCACCCCGTTATCTCGCATTTGCACTCGGTATGGACAAAAGTGTCCAGAGTGTTTAATTCAGACATTTATTTATATGTTGCCTTGAGCATATGGCTGAACCCCAAATTATGTATTAATAAGTCCCCTTTTTGCTGGTCAGAGTGGATCGTAAGGGGGGTTATTACATTCGGTGACCTATATGAGAGTGGAGTATTGAGACCTTTTGAAAATTTGGTTCAATATTTTGGCATTCCCAGATCTCAGTTTTATAAGTATTTACAGCTGCGCCACCTACTCTGCACTGTTTTTGGGAGTGGCACGCACCCCCCACCCAGTGCGGCAGATACTCTGGGAGTGGTGATTGCTGCTTTTGGGAAGGGTCATGAGGCATCAGTGTATTACTCCATGCTAATTCAGAGTCTGGGGGACGGAACTTTGAATTCTCTCAAAAAATTATGGGAGAAAGATCTAAACTTGACATTGAAGGAGGGGGTGTAGTCTAGGATCCTAAAAAATGTCAAGTCTGCATCAGAGATGCAAGGGTTCGCCTTATGCAATTTAAGATTTTACATCGATTTTACTGGACCCCCTCCAGATTGTATAGGCTTGGTCTTAAAGACACACCTACCTGCTGGTGATGTCAGTCAGAGGTTGGAGACATAACTCATGTCTTTTGGGGGTGTGTTGAGATCTAGGAGTTCTGGTTGAAAGTTCAGAGTTTATATGTGATGTATTGGGCACTCAGCTTTCACTTTGCCCCAGACTCTGTATTTTGGGCGATGGGGTGGTCATCGACGTTGAGAATCGGCATATAAAGAGTTGGGTCCTAACGAGCATCATGATCACCAGACAGGTTATTTTAAGGGGTTTGAGGTCGGTTGGAGCGCCCTCATGTCATGAGTGGTGCTCGGAGATGGGGAGGGTGGCGGCCTTTGAGGAAGGGATGTATAGAAGGCTGGGAAATCTTGGGTTATTTGATAGGAAATGGGGCAGATATTTGGCCTTTTTGGAAGGCTTTCGGGGAGGGGTATTGGAGAGGGATCTCTAGTTTTAAAGACGTGTGTGCAATTTGATTTGTTTTTTGAAAATATGCTTTTTATTTATTTTTTGTGCGTTTTTTTTTATTTTTATTATTATATATATATATATTTATGACCACTGGGGTGTGTTTGTGTCAGGTGGGGGTGTTCGGGGGCAAGGGTTTAATTGTACATAATTTGATTCCGCATTTTCTGTGGTGTTTATTTAATTTGCTGAATGGAATCAATAAAAAATTTTAATAAAAAAAATAATTTTTTTAAAAAGTGTAAAGGCATAGCTGTCTGGGAGAGCATTGGGATGGTACTGCTTGTAAAGGAATTGTGCCTCGCAACACATACTTCTATCTGTTGTCTGCCTTATAACGCACTGTTCCTCCTTAAAAGGACCCCTTTGAAGATAAGATGCTGAAATTGTGGTTTATTACTGTTGTTTGTTTAACTACAATGTCAATGATTGTTCCCTTTTGAATCTCGTTTTTTGTTGAAGGCGTGCGTTTAATCTTTAAGGAACCCATCCCTAGACCTTCATCTTGTGTTTACTGATTTGAAAGACCAAATATTTTGTAAGTATCAGCATTTTTTGGACAATATGCATTATTAATAGTGTGGCTTCCAAACTTGAAAACTAGAACGTCTTCAGCCAGCGAAAACAGTTTCATCACGTTAATGGTGTATTGCTGCTTTATATTTCTTCAATAGGCTATATCTTTTTGTTGTTGAGGAGATATCTGTAGAGAATTTTTGTTTCTGCAGAAATTTAGTTTTTTTTTTTTTTTTCAATCAGCAAATGCCTTAGTAGGTCACAAAACTATATCAGTACATTGGTTTAAAAGTGAATTAGTGATAATTAGGTATTTGTCAGCCAATCAAAGAACACTAGAAAACAAAACCTGTTAGTTGGCTCAACAACCATAACATATGAAAATAAATAGCTTCTCAGAAACTTACATATTTATAACATTTTTAGCTTTACTTAATTTGCATTAATGTGTACAACACAAAAAATATAAATTATAAGGTGAACTTAGAGTGATACATAAATTAAAATTTGTGAGTTCCTTGAACTTTGTCTTAAAAATCTATAAAATTAAGATTTTAAGTACTACTAACTCAAATGATCAAGTACAGAATTAAGGTTGTGGGGAATACCCATAAGCCCTTGTGCTTGAATAATTTAAGCATGTTTGTTTGTACAAAATAAACTTATTGGGGTATTTAATTAGTTGTTATTAAGAATTCATAGAGAGTTTAGCTCTTTTTAGTATTATCGATGTTGTTTTACTGTAATTAGTTGTTTTGTGTAAAGTCACCATTAGGGTGATTAGTGTTCCCTTTGGTCAAGTTGGGTCCTATTATTTTTCCTTGGGCGTGTAAATGTGCATAGTTGAAGTGCAGCTTTGTCTGCACTTCTTTGGGAATTGAATTTAATGACTGATCTCACTCATTATTTTCTTTTGAGCCAATTAAATTAAATAGAAACAAAAATGTTTATTTGAAACAATGTGCTATTATTTGTTCAATCTTATTCATGTTACATACCTTTTTAAGTAAATAAAGCTGAATGAACTGATACATTTGTGTATATCTAACAATGGTTTTCTAGTTATGTTGACATAAAAAGACCATAAGCTGGATTTACCTTAAAAGCCTGATGCAAATATGTTACATACTGTATAAACTGATGAGCTAAAACATTATGACCACCTGCCTAATATGCTGTTGGTCCTTCGCGTGCCACCAAAACAGCACCGACCCACCGAGGCATGAACTCTACAAGATCCCTGAAGGTGTACTGTAGTATCTGGCACCAAGACATTAGCAGTAGATCCTTCAAGTCTTGTAAGTTGTGAGGTGGAGCCATCATGGATTGGACTTGTTGGTCCAGCACATCCCACAGATGCTCAATCAGATTGAGATCTAGGGAATTTGGAGGCCAGGGCAACACTTTGAACTCTCATCATGTTCCTCAAACCATTCTCGAACAATGTGTGCAGTGTGGTAGGGCGCATTATCCTGCTGAAAGAGGCCACTGCCATCGGGGAGTACCATTGCCATGAAGGGGTGTACCTGGTCTCTAGTGATGTTTAGGTAGGTGGCATGTGTCAAACTGATGTCCACATGAATGGCCAGACCCAGGGTTTCCCAGCAGAACATTGCTCAGAACATCACACTCCCTCCACCGGCTTGTCATCTTCCCAGTGCATCCTGCTGCCTTCACTTCCCAAGGTAAATAGCGCACACTTACACAGCCATCCACGTGATGTAAAAGAAAATGGGACTCATTGGACCAGGTGACCTTCTTCCACTGCTCCAAGGTCCAGTTCTGACATTCGCGTGCCCATTGTAGGCACTTTCAGCAGTGGACAGGGGTCATCATGGGCACTCTGACCTGTCTGTGGCTACGCAGCCCCATACACAGCAAGGTGCGATGCACTGTGTTGTGACACATTCCTCCCGTAATCATCATTAAAATTTTCTGTGACTTGTGCCACAGTAGACCACAGTAGACCTTCTGCCGGTCAGACGGGATAGGTTATAGCATAGCGTTTCAAAGTACTGAAGAGAAAAAGAAAGTTGACCAACATCCTTGCTTTCAATGGAAATTCATTCTTTCTTTCTATGTCTCTCTCTCACTCTCTCTCTTTCAGATAACAGTGTGGCTCATACCAAGTTACCAGTTTTATTTGAGCAACAATAACTGTAGAAACAGTGGTGTTTTGCTAGAAACTGCAGTTACCGTGGTAATTTTTTTGTGTACTTACACTTGGAATATCATGTAAGGTTGAAGTTTTATTATTGCTCAACTGCTCAATTGCTCAAAGAGAAGGAATGAAAATAAATTTATCATATGACTCTTAGCGTGACACAGGCAACAAAACATTAATAGAAAATAGGACAGTAGCACGAAACAGGCATCAACATACACATTATACAGTGCACAGGTTATGTGTAATGGTCGTCACGCTTTTTATTTACAGTTTTCATGTTACTGTGTATTTGCTTAAGTTAGAACTGAGTAATACTGATGAGCTACGTGCACTTAGTCTCATAATCTCGCGACGCACTATAGACAACATGGAATAAAAAGACTCCAGAGAATCATAATAACAGAATTTGATGTTTTCTGCTGAATTACGTTAGAGAAAAAGAAACTGATCTGTAACATAACTGCATTTGTATATTCTTATTAATATAGTATTATGGTAACATGTACTGTATGTAACAAGGACAATGTAAAAAAAAAAAAAAAAAAATACAAAAATGTTTCCATTATAATATACTCTATAGGCTATGCCCTGTCTTCCAGTGAGAGCAAACACGAGACTGTCCCTTTAAACAGAACTTGATGATTCCATTAGAGAGAGAGAGAGAGCAGCGTGCTGACTGTGCTGTATAGCTGTGCTATGAAGTGCCATTGTACACCACCGCATTACAGACGAACTGAAGACAGGTCATTCTGTATTACAAGGAAAACGCGTGAAGAGGAGAAGCGGTGTGACCTAAACAGCCATTTTATCAAACCTAACAGGATATCTGTAGGAGAGGCTATTTAAAATCTCTGTGCAGCGCTGCCTGCCTGCATGAGGTGGACAGGCTTCTGATAGGTGCTCAGACATATCCGAAACATTCATATCAAACTTCTCACGCGAGCAACGGAGCGAGACGCGGATCTCGCGACGCACTATAGACAACATGGAATAAAAAGACTCCAGAGAATCTTAATAACAGAATTTGATGTTTTCTGCTGAATTACGTTAGAGAAAAAGAAACTGATCTGTGACATAACTGCATCTTGCTCAGTAGTGGATTGAAAGAAAGCGATCGAGATGTCTGTACCGGTAAGTTATTACATTATAACCACTGATTTGATACGCTACATCTTGAGGTGGGAAAAGTTACTGAACTGCTTGACATAAACTTAAATGCGTTGTATTAAACGGATATATGTTCGTACTGTAGCAAGGATAACCAGGTGCAGTTGGCCTTATTAAGTGTTATGTGATGCAATTGAAAATTAATTATGCTTCTCAAGTCTCAATGTTTGTGTTGAACCAATGTGACGTGACATTGGTTCCTTCATTACTGCATTTTGACCAGTTTGGTCTTTGGTATATTGGTGTTGTTGTTATTTAGTATAAGCAGCTGTTCAGGACGGTACGGTAATATTTTTTATTTTTAGACAATTTTTCGTTTTTATAGATAGGTTAATGGAGAAAGAGAGAGAGAGAGAGAGAGAGAGCAGGAATGACTGGGGAGAAGGGGGGAATCAGGATCGGGAAATGTCCTCGAACCGGGGTCGCCCAGGCACTGCACCCACAGCTAGCGCTCTGATTTTTCAAAATTCCAACTCGAACAATACATGAGCTGTGTCATCTAGTGAGATCATGCCTAACTAGACAGCATTTGTGCACATCGCTGGCACGTGCAGCATTTTTGAGTATCATTGGCGCGTTCCGATGATGCCCAAAATGCTGCACACACCAGTAGTGCCAAAAATAATGTCTAGGTAGGCAGCTCAGTGGGTTTTGAAACAGCCATGAACTCAAGTCTAAGATGCGAATTTTTCAATGTCAACTTCCAGAAATAAGCACATAAATACTCTTCAGTTTAGTAAATGCAGACGTTCCTTATGTCAGGTTTCTCTATTACATATCCTTACTTATGTAGGAGTAGTCACTAAAAGAGGAAGAAGTAAAATTAGAATAGATTTAAAGACATTATTTGTAGGTAGTGGTGCACCGACCAGGAAATTTGAGGCCCATACCGATCTCCGATTTTTTTTAAACACTAAGATCATCTGATACCGATTTTTTCTTAAAGTGCCCTTTGCCACACTTTTGCAGTTTACATGCTGCAGTTATATGTTTATGCCCCACACAGTAAAATTACGGTAACACTTTTACCATTTGTTAACATTATTTAACAACATTACTGTAGTTAACATGAACTAATGAAAATAATGTTAGTTACAACATATACTAATACATTTTAAAATCAAAAGTTGTATTGGTTAACATTAATGCAATTTGAACTAATATTGAACAATTGTATTTTTATTAACTAACATTATGATTAATAAATGCTGTAAAAATATATTGTTCATTGTTTGTTCATGATCCCTAATGCATTAACTTATCTTAAAGAAATGAAACCTTTTTATTAAGTGTTACTAAAATTACATTAATTGTGAATTTCTAACATTTATTTGTATTGAAAACAGTTATTAATAGTTCTATTGTCAATAACAAAAGGTCATTGTGACATACTGGCAACCAAAAACCATGAGAGCATCACACACAGCAGAGATACTTTCAAAAATAAGAAATATATCCATTACAAGCTCATTTATATCTATGATTTGTTTTTACTGTCTTTGGCATCTTGTTGTAACACAAATCACTAATTATTAAGCAAATGCGTGAAGACGAGGTGCTGTTATAGAAGGTTAAACAGTTATATCCGTTATTACTGGTATTGTGACCAACATTAATCTGATTTAAATTGGGATCCTCACAGAATAGCGCTGAGATGAGTGACTGATGATGAGATATTGAGAGAACTGGCAGAGCCACATGTTTGATTGACACCGAGAGTGCTCATGTTAAAGAGAGTAAAGCTAAAAGCGCTCATGATCGCTCAAAGACTTTCTAACGCTCCACATAATGTCTGATTGTCACGACTCGTTTCATCACATGTACTTAGATTTGTATTTGCATGTTTATTTGTTGTTTTATTCGTTTTTATACCCGTTAGCAGCCTCTTTATCCTTTACCTGCTCACTGTGCAACAAGTCAGAATAACTACCGTAATGACTCTAGAACATGGGCAACTTAATATTCATAATAGGGATGTGCACGAGTAGTCAAATACTCGAGTATTCGTTTTGCAATAAGTATTTGAAAAGTAAAAATACTATTTGAATTTGGCAAAGTTTTGCTTTGCTGGCCATATGTTCAGTGAGATGCATGTTAAATCCTGAACATACAAACTAAAACTCAGTTATAACAGAATGCACTAGGTGGCGCTGTTGAGTGTGGACACAAGTTGATCACATTTAATGAGCAAACCGTTCTGTCAGTACATTTTAGATGGACACCAAAAAGCGGGTTATTGCCAAGAAGTCCTTGGTTTCACCAGACACGTACTTGGAGAGTTAAAAAAAAATCTATCACATATCCACTATCGTGTGCATATACAGTTATAACAGATGCTATACCCCCCTAAATGTAGCCCTAGAACTGAAACAAATGCAAGTATGATGAATAAAAATAGACCATGACGGAAATTTTACAACTCTGTCCGTCAGAGTGATAAAGATTATTTTCTAGCGCAACCCGTAGGTCAAATTATTTGATGACCAGAGAACAGCATAGTCTTTCTGTAGAATCCTTCCCAGTGATGTGGTCGTGAATATTATGGAAAAAAACACAGTTTTAACACAACCATTTTTTAAAAATGTTTAAAAGCTTTATGAACACTCGGTTTTCATTGATTGTGTGAGTTGTAACACCTTCTCCTGATTGGTCAACTTCAGGTAGATCACCAAATCAGCTCTTTCAACCGCACACATCTCACAAATTCAAGGCGAATTTTTTTGAATTTTTTTTAAAATAATCAGGAGGTTGTGAGCTGCTCGTAAGCTGCTCTGCTCCGCTCGTAATTCCTCTCACACAATGCGAGCCACGACTACACAAGCGCCAATGATTTTCACGCGATCTCTCCCAACTGGAAAAAAAAACTGTTGGGAGCTTGCACAACAGCCAAAAATTGCCTTTAAGACGAATATCGGCCGATTTCGAACGGTGGCCAATCGATCGGTGCACCACTATTTTTATGTTTAGCTGTCTGCAGTGTATTTGGAGAAACTGCAATAGCTTTTTGGCAACTTATCAAATAGCTTTGATTTTCAACAGAATATGGTTTAAAGCTGCACTATGTAACTTTGTGCTCTCTAGCGACATCTGTGGTTGAAACTTAAAATTGCAAGCAATTTGCGGAAGAACACTACGTAAATCGAGTTTCGGCACTGCCCTTCTGGCGGATGAATTTCATGATTTGAGCTTTGCTTGTGGGTGAAATGTAGTTGAGTAATTCTGTTAATTGGTTACATCATTGCAATTAATAACTAATTAACAGAATTACTAAACTACATTTCATGTTTACATTGGAATTCTGGAACTTTTTTTACTTCAAAATGCTTTGGGAAATCAAACTAAAATTAACTTAATTTAAATAAGACCATATTTTTATAGGGCTAGTATACCTACAGTATGAGTGGGTCACTTTACTGAGCTGGGACTGTGCTTCCAGTAAAAAATGTTGTGTCCTTTCGAAATATTGTTTTCCTTTCATCAGGCTCTTAATAATTTATAGTAAGTCATATCTTGAAATATCTAAATGTAAACAGGGCCAGTTTGTTAGAACAGGAGGAAACGTTTTCTATAATTTGCCCAAAATTCATGGAGGTCCTGATTTTAAACCCCTTTAATCTACAATTTGTACTTGCCCTTATGAATGTTTAGCCTGTCATAGTTCTTCCATTGTTTAATTAGCATTGGTAGCCTAATAATAAGGCCATAACCACAATGGATGGCTCCTCATCATGACTTTAGTTAGGTCAATGTAGCTAGTCTTTCTAAAAAAATAAGCTAGTATTTGTTATGGAAAAAAATTAATAACCTAAACACATGCACATAAAGTACTTAAAATAAAATAAGTTAAACTGATTCTTTCTAATAGATTTAATATGAAACTATAACTTTTCTGTCACTGTTCTACAGAATAAACACGATACATTTTATAAGGGTGATGATTTTAAAAAGCCTTATTTATGTTGATGCATAGTGTTGTCTCCTCTTTACCTTATCAGTGATGTATATAATGTTGGGCTGTCTATCAGTTTGAGATGTTTTGCTTCTTCCCCATAGATTTAAATTAGATGATTCTCTGTAGAATTCATATTACATGCATTAGGTTTGTGGTGTCCACGCGCCAAGATATCGAATGCGTGTTGAGTCGTGCACTCTGTCCTACCCCAGATTTCTGGTTATTCTGTCTCTGGGTCACACTGATGTGCGTTGCGGTGGTAAATTTGCTTCGACTGTCCCAAAATTCAAGTTTTGTGCTGATGGAAAAATCCAAACTGAAGATTTTTTTGCTATGATTTATTTTATATTGAATTACGTTTTCTTGTTATTTGGCGTGAGATTTACTTGGGTAGAGTGCGAGCGTGAGACAGAACCTGGAAGCGTGTCTTACTCCAAATGCGTGAGAGTTGGCAACCCTGATGTTTGTATTGTACTACACTTATCAATATAAGAGGTGATACTCGTGATATGGCTGATACGAGTTCAATGGAAGACTTTACTATTGTTATATTATATTGTACAGCCTCAGTTGATAATGCAATTGAACCGTAATACTAAAATAGTATGTCTATGAATGTACACAATAACATAGTAAATTAAAAACATAAAACGAGGATTCAGTAATGATGGGGATAAAATATACTTTATTAAACATGAAAATAATATGCTTAAAAATGCAATATAACAGTTAACAGTCAAATTCAGAAGTCATAAATATTAGTAAACGTCACAGTGACTTTCCCCGACAAAGTAGATACATTGCGATCAGTAAACACATGAGTATTGTTTGATTCATACAAGCATGACGAGCAATATTAGCTTCAACAACCCTATCAGAAAACATATCCAAGTATTATAGCAAGTAAACAACTTCACTAAACGGATAACAGATAAACATCCATCCAGACTGCTGTACTGAACTGTGTTAGTGTGACTGACTGAACTGTAGTTTTTTCTTCTTTTTAACGGCTATTCACAAACATTACCACCATCTGTGGTTTACATGGGAACAAGACAGTCGGTTCTTCTTTCCTACGTTCACGGACATGACGCAAGGATGTACGTCATCATAAGCCAGCAATTTCACGCCAAATTGAACCCCTTTTATAGGCTTACCATAGTGAATCAGAGTAAGGTAAAAACATTGTTTTGAACGCTGGTTGTTTATGTACTCAATCAATAATGGCAATTTGTTAATTTTTAACCAAAAACAAAAATCTTACATAGAGCAGCTTAAATATATGGGTTTCTTTCTGATAATCTTCATCTATTATAAAAGTGTGGGAGTTTTTTCCTGCAAATAATTAGTATTGTTGTGCATATATTCACAATTAAACACTGTTGTTCAATGGTCTAGGGTTGACATCAGTTACCCTGAGGCTAGATCTGTTCTTTCCTATAAAGCAGCCCCACTCATAGCTCTCCATCTAGTCTTAACCTGTGAGACCTGTGTTCCACCTTCCTGCTGTGTTTGGCATCTCATTTAGACATATTGCAACAAGACTTACCATTTTGCTCTCACTGGGTGAAGTTAAGTGGAAAAAGTCAGTGCATTACTAATAAAGAGCAGTGGAGATAGAGGAAGACCTGCAAAACACCATTATAAATCCCTGTGGGAGGAATGAGGTTAATTTGCATGTCTTGGCAGCAGGGCCGGCCTGTTCTGTTTGTGATATGGGCAGCTGCCTAGTGCCCTGACCTGAAAGGCAGTTCATGAACATTTCATAATAATATTAAGAATTATACAACAGTTAGTTCCGGTCCTCAAATCTGATTGGACGAGAGGCATTCCAAGAGTGCTGATAGCTCAGATCATCAGCACTGGGACATAGTACTGTTTGTATCAGTCCGCTTGTGTTTGTAGCATTCCACACTAACGTGTAAAATCAGCTAGATGTGTACATTTTCATTCATCCCTTTGACATTAAAGATTTGAGGTGGCAGGTGGCAGGTGGCGACAAAAGCGCTTGTGTGTGCTGTGAGCGAGTTGAGCTTACGTTGACGAACTGTGTTGTCAGTCAGTGCACAAGTTTCTTTGAATCATCCAGAATTGTCTTCCCTCCATGATCATTTGGATTACTACTGCACTATAGCTGAGAAATAGAGTTTAACTAACAGCTTCAGCATTTCTGCTGATCACAACTGAGAGTCGTGACAGATGGAGTAATCAAACACGCCTACCTGATAACCAAGTTTCAACATGTCGGAGGAGAAAACACTTTCTGTGTTGGTGTCCAAATAAGAGTTCCCCAAAAAATGTACAAGAATGAATCTGGCATCCTCCATGTTTTCTCTCTGACAACAAAACTCTTGAACTTGAGTGAAATACTTGTAAGATCATTCAGATATGCGTATGGCAGCATTACTCCACGATCGGAGTGGATTCCCTCTATCTCTCTCTCTCTCTCTCTCTCTCTCTCTCTCTCTCTCTCTCTCTCTCTCTACACACACACACACGTTCTTGTTTCTCCAGTTACTTGTTAGAAACAGCCCAAGCTGTCGTTGCTTATTCTTAAGTGTAGTTTTCATATTAGTAACATAGGCTTGGATTCATCTTTTGAACTAGCAATGGCAGATCCTGAATCTTTGGCATAAGAAAGTACAGTAGTTCCACACACCAGAGCATTTTCTGGGACAGTTCTTAGTTTTTCCCTACATATTTATTTACTTGTTCATTGAACTGTTGTATAAAAGCAATATCACACTCGCACGGCTGTGATTACCTGCGGCACTCGGCCGTGCTGATAGATGGACATACAACACATAATGCACATCTAATGTGAACAAATAGAACCTTATTTTTAAAGTGTTACCCTGTAATTATTACAGTATATTTTCTGTTGATGTCATATTAATTGAGACACTAGTTTATTTGTACTACTAGAACAGTTGATAGGTGATTAAATTGGTGAAAAACTTGAAAAGCTGATACACACTTTCCCATATAAGTGTACATTTTAACCTAACATCTTCATGTTGAGGAATACATTTTCTTGGACTCCTTATTTGTCATTTACTGAGCTATAGAGTGCTTATTTTTTAGTGCTTTCTCTTTTTTTTTTTTTTTTTTTTTAAATGTACCCATGTTGGCGGTGGTTCTATGGATGTTTTAAAAGTTATGACATTATTCCCACCTTTGGGGCCCATTTTCATGATTTCGTCTAATGCCCCATAAACCCACGGGCCGGCCCTGCTTTTCCCCAGTTTTTAGGAGCAATGGCATCTTGGCAATGATGTAAAATAAATACTTTAATAAAATCACTTTTAGTCTTTGAATAGCTCTGGAAATCTCTGAAAGGCCATCTCAGTGACCTCCTTGATGTCTTTGATTAAGGTAGCACTCAACAAATGGGAAAAGATAGCATCTTTTCAAATTCGGCATCATATGTGTACCAATGTCCCATGCCGTATTCAACAAACAGAAGCCAGATTGCTGTGTTCTTGCCCAGGGTGATTGAGCTTGATCGCAACAGCTGTTCCGCCGCAGAGACGAGAATGTGGTTTGCTTGTCTCGCGGCGCGTTCATTTGTATGCAGGCAGTATGATTCCATTTACCTGAAACCAACAGATGTCAGCAAGGGGTAAGATGCAAACAAGTCTAATGCTTAGAACAGTTTTACATCCAGTCCATAGCATATTTTTATCATACACGCTCAACTGGAAATCCGCAGGGACAAGACTGTAACCCCCATTGGTTTATTTATGCTGCCATATCAGGGATAAAGGGATTGAGCAAATTATGGCAGAATGTATTTTTGTGTATTTTGTGTAACTAACCCTTTTACCGACACCTGCTTTCATTCATTAGTAATTGGCTTAATCTATATACACTATATGGACAAAAGTATTGGGACACCTACACATTACACCTACAGGAGCTTTTATGACATCCCATTCTAAATCCATAGGCATTAATATTGAGTTGGTCCCCCCTTTGCAGCTATAACAGCTTCCACTCTTCTGGGAAGGCTTTCTACAAGATTTTGGAGTGTGTCTGTTGGAATTTTTGCCCATTCTTCCAGAAGAGCATTTGTGGTCAGACACTGATGTTGGACAAGAGGGCCAGGCTCGCAATCTCTGTTCTAGTTCATCCCAAAGGTGTTCGATAGGGTTGAGGTCAGAGCTCTGTTCGGGCCAGTCAAGTTCTTCCACACCAAGCTCATCCAACCATGCCTTTATGGACCTTGCTTTGTGCACTGGGGGACAGTCATGCTGGAACAGAAAAGGGCCTTCCCCAAACTGTTTCCACAAAGTTGGAAGCGTAGAATTTTCCAAAATGTCTTGGTAAGCTGAGGCATTAACATTTCCCTTCAGTGGAACTAAGGGGCCTAGGCCAACCCCAGAAAAACAACCCCATAGCATTATCCCTCCTCCACCAAACTTTACAGTTGGCACAGTGCAGTCAGGCAGGAAATGTTCTCCTGGCATTCGCTAAACCCAGACTCGTCCATCAGACTGCCAGACAGAGAAGCGTGATTCGTCACTCCACAGAACACGTTTCCACTGGTCCAGAGTCCAGTGGCGGCATGCTTTACACCACTCCATCCGACGCTTGGCATTGTGCTTGGTGATGTATGGCTTGCATACAGCTGCTCGATCATGGAAACCCATGCCATGAAGCTCCCGGTGCACAGTTTTTGTGCTGATATTAATACCAGAGGAGGTTTGGAACTCTGCAGTTATTGAGTCAGCAGAGCGTTGGCGACTTTAATGCACTATGCGCCTCAGTACTCGGCGACCCCACTCTGTAACTTTACGTGGTCTGCCACTTCGTGGCTGAGTTGCTGTGGTTCCTAAACGCTTCCACTTTGCAATAATACTACTTACAGTTGATTGTGGAATATCTAGGAGGGAAGAAATTTCACAAACTGACTTGTTGCAACGGTGGCATCCTATTACAGTACCACGCTCTAATTCAGTGAGCTCTTTAGAATGACCCATTCTTTCACAAATGTTTGTAAAGGCAGACTGCATGGCTCGGTGCTTGATTTTATATACCTGTGGCAATGGGACTGAATGAAACACCTGAATTCAATGATTAAGAGGGGTGTCCCAATACTTTTGTCCATATAGTGTACATAGAACACATTGATATCGTCTTGTTATACAATGCACAAGCCATTGCCATGCAGAAATCACTGTCCTACATCAACATGTGCTCTAATACCCACTTTGGATGCTTAGCCATGTGTTGGCTCCATTGACTCCTAACAAACTCCTTGACTAGTACTGGTCACCTGCCAGGCCACTGAAATGGAGTTAACCAGCTTTTTAACAAGACGCCGCACTATCCGCCACTGATCCTTTTCTGGACACATTTCCATACATATGTATGTAAATTCTCTTTGCATGTAAAGATGCATGCATACATCCTTTAATACATAAATTCATGAGTTCAAGTTCTACACATGCTCAGCTTCATACATATTGATGGGCATTAATGTTTAGCTGTTAACGTCATTTGCCATGGCTTCAGATCTTTATCGCATCCCCTGGATGGCTTCCAGAGAGTGCGCACTACGGCAGCAAGCGTGCATTCATTCCCCCCCACCATCCCTCAGTCTCCTTGCAGAGTTCCACTGCAAGAGGTTAAATGGGACAGCAGCAGGGAATGAGCTTGCAGGTCCTCGCTAGATCACTCTCAGACGCTCGACATTTGGTGCTTGTCATAGATGACACGCCACATACATATTAATAATGTTGGTTGAGGTGAGCCTGTGCATTTCAATCATCCGATACAGATGGGGTTGCCCTGGCAACAAGAGGCCACCAGCTTGCTATGTATTCTACATATGAGTTTCACCCATTTCACAGCGGAACTCATAGTAAACAGGCAAAGCTTGCTGTAGATGCTGTATAATGCTGCGCACATGCTATGCACGGACAAGCACTGGCTTGAAGGAGGAATTGCAACATGCAAATGTGCACACATTCAATAACACTCATGCCTTCTGAATTCCTCTCTGAAATCTAAACCAAAGTGTGAAATGTTTTTTCTTACTACACTAAACCCCTTGGTGAACATCATTTTTTACGATGCAGTGTTTAGGATCATTCACACTGAATGCATTTTTGTGTCCATCTGTGCTGTTTTCAATGGTTTTTCTATGTAAACATGCTAGACCAGGACATTTTCAAACTTTAAGGCAAAGACCCCAAATATAGGCTATTTCCCATGCGAGGGGAGCCCCCTTCCTAAAATATAAAGGCAGCTATTAAGCAATATGAAAAATATTTGCGCTAAATCTCATGATTAATCTTAACAAGTAGAATAAAGCACTTATGTCAAATTTGGTAAGTGTTAACTTAAAATGTAAAAACAAAAAAATGTTTTTTTTTTACATATCTAGAATTTTCTGCACACCCCCTTGCGGCCCCCGAACCTTAGTTTTAAAATCTCTGCGCTAGGCAGTGTTTTGACTTTTTTTTTAGCATTTCACACAAGAGCAGCACATTTTTTAGATGCCGTACCAAATTAAAAAGAACTTCAACTTTTGAAAACTTGACTCGAGACCCCTGCGTCCTGTTCTGTTCGTTGTGCTAGGCTCCATCTTGCTTTTTTGATTGTTGCATTCGGTCTGAACAATCCATTTGAATTTAACAGCCAGTTGTTTAGCATTAAACAGCCAATCAGAAACTGAACAGCATATGCAAATAATAGGCAAATAATAGGCCCTTTCCCACTGGCAGACTAAAGCCCGTTTTAGGTACTTTCCCCCAGGACTATTACTTTTCGTCACTTTCGCACCTAAGGAACTATAATTCCTCTGAGCTGTTTTTGGGGGATTTTTAGCTCCTACTCTGGAGTAGGTACTTTGCGGGCATATAGGGACTGTGTGAGACTGTGGGAGGTGCTGCAGCCTGTGATTGGTCAAAAACTTATGACACACAAAGCATTGAGAAAGGAGAGGAGTCCACAGCCACCATTGTAAACAACTAGCTGCTAGCATGCTAATCAGAGGATTGCAGTAATTTTACAATTCCCTTAACAGAAATAAAATAAAACCAACAAAGTATCAAAAGATCACCCGTTTCACATGTGTGTGTGACACAATATGAGTTTATCGCATCTGTATCTGTTTGTACTGTGTGACTACAGAAAACATAGTGATTTCTGGATTACTACATTGAATTTTTCCTGGGATGACCTATATAAATAACCAGATGTTTATCGAGAGTGGGTAATTGAACTCTATTATACTCTAAACCGTCATTAAATCTAGTTTACATGAGGGAGGTATTGCGTGCCATTTACTGTGTGGTAACAAGTATTTTTTAAGTCAATGAGTGAGTATTTCAGTACAGTAATTTATGTTGAGTCATAAAAGTCTTTATTGTATAAGATTGTGTTGATAAATAGGTTTATAGTGCTTTTAACATGTTGTCCACTAAATTCAGCGCGTGCTGCGTGGTAGTCTGACTGCTCATCTCATCTCCCACTCTGGCTGCAGCAGCACGGAGCTCCACAAGCACAACTCTCACGCAAAGTTAAAACTGTAACCTGAAGACACAGTCTGCATCCAAAAACAGGAAAATGCTGCCTTCAGGGGCTGAGATAGGAGGAAATAAGGTGCTTTTTAAACTGATCAGAGACTAGTTTCCTTTAGAGTTCCATTCATCCAAAAACGCTGTCGTTTAAACCATTAACTGATTAGGCAGCTGCCTACGTTTTCGGATGCAGCCAAAGCTCATGTTAAACAGCCCTAACTAAAATGTAACTGCGATCCTGGCGTCTTCCATTGATGTTGTTGATTTTCGTTGTTGTTGTTTATATTGAATCATGCATTCCAACCTTTTGGCAATGCCAATACTACAGGGGGAAAGTCTCCTCGGGTGTTCTATTCCTGTAAGAGTTCTCATCTAGAAAGTTACTAAAGGAAAAGTACAGGACTATAGGTGGGAACTAAGTACGTGAACGAAGACACGAAGGTCCCGTTGTACATACATTGCGTGCGCTCTTGTGTTGCTCTGACAGTTACGATTCTCAGACCACAAGGGGGCAATAGATTTTTTTTAGGCGTGACCACGAAACTGGATGTGGTAGATGAGTCGATTGTTGAGGAGTGGGGAGAGAAAAAGAGAAAAAACAAGTTCGTTTGAATGGACTGGGGACAAAAAGTCATATATATTTTTCAAAAAGATTCAACTCAAATTGCTGCAGAGTCCACCATGACAGTTTTGTTTGAAAGAAGAAAATCTGCTCTAGTGCCCCTTGCGGAAATGCTGAGAATGCAGTGTGTACTTGCGTTGGGTTATGAATTGAGCACTGACGCACAGCTGTGTCTTGTACACCTGTAAAATCTATTTTCTTTTCTCTCTACCTCATTATAACTCTCCTAAAATTTACCTCATATATTCCCTTCCAGATGGACTTTGTTCCCTTCTAACTCAAAGCTCTCATGCATGTTAAAGGGTGGTGTGCAATCATAGCAACCATAAGTTCTGTTTCCATTTTGTCCTAAGAAGGCTGTCTCGTTTAAATGAGGCTTGTTTAAAGGAGGATGCTGTAACGAGACACAGCTACATTTTACAACTACTTGTGAAGTCGAGCTTGCATAGCAAGGTGCGTCTGCGTTCATGTACTTGCGTAGAGTATGTTTTGGTCTTAATGTTAACCCAGGGGATTGCATATGTACAGTGTGAAATCTCAAAATATGAAAACCCAGGATTAATTCCTGACCCAGGGTAATGTATGGAAAGTTCGATACATGGAACAATCTAAACTGGGATTATGTCATTGCAAGTTTTAGAATAGCTGTGGGTAGACTTGCCACGATATCATCATTTTCACACCGGTGCGGTGTTCACATTCAAACAGACTAACACCATTATTACCGCTGGTTGGATGCTAAGTGGAACTATGGGGTATTTTCGTTAATCAATAGCCTACACAATAATGCAAAGCAGCTTGATTTCAAACTTTGAACTTTTATTTTTATTTATTTTAACAAAAAATTCAAATGAAACTGAAAAAAATGAAGTGCAATTCAAATGTGTGTTGTTCAACATTTTGAAAGATGGCTTTTCAACAGTTTCAACATCTCTTTGGCAATGAACCTACTTTATCCGTGCATTCTCTCCATCATGGGCTACTGGTCGGGTATTTCGTTGTCACTTATTGTGGGTTGTTGCGGGTTTAATGTTGGTGTTTTATTACCTTTCATACCAGGACCCAGTTTAGCTGCTTCGGAAGGGTAATGGCTTTGTGTGTGAAATACATTTGTTTTGTTCCCTCCTAGGGCTGGGCAATATGCAAGAAATATGTTCACTATATATATATATATATATATATATATCTATATATATATATATATATATATATATATCTATATCTCACATATCACAATATCCAATTACATCGTCAACCCCCCAGCGGAGGGATCGGTGAATATTCTTGCTTTAGTGATTTTGCATTGAAAATTAAATTCATTTTTTTAAAAAAGAAAAACTTAAACCAAAGACATTTCTAAATTGAAATTTTGCTTCAAATGAAAAAGCAATTAAAATGGTAAAGTGGTAAAAAAAAAAAAAGAAATCATCTATAACCACCGTTCCATTTACCGTCTCACAAGTATAACGGTATAAAACTAAGACCTAAAACAATTATACATTTAAACATAATTATAATGAAGATAATAATCACTGAAATATAAATCATGGTTCGAATGTGTATTATTGTATTATTTTATGATTTAATCACAGAGGCTATATATAAAGTGACCCTGCAGAGTTGCACTCACAACGAACTGCTCTGTGGAAATAAAGCGAACTGAACTCAGAGCACCTCCTGAGCTGAGATGTCTGAGGTCATTTGCAGCATTCTCATAAACAATACTATTCTTGCAAAACAATTTCAGAAGACTGAAACAAAGAAAGAGTAAGAACCCCTTACATACACGTGTTCCACGAGACAGCACGCCTCCGAACAAACAGCATGTCAGACATGCGCATAGACGGCTTCTCTGTCATCTGTTCTTAAAAATATAATAAAGTGCGTTTCTTCAAGCGCGTGTCTGTGTCTAACAGCATTTCTTGTGTCATTCCGAATCCGAGGTGTCTTACAGTTACCCACCATGCACATTATATTTGCTACCTGCAATTAAACTGTCTTCTGTCAGTGCGCATGCTTTGCTGCATGTGTAATTTTAAAAGTTGGTTAAGAACATATGGCTTTCGATGCTTTATTTAGGTTCATTTATCATGGGTCGCAAACTCTTCAATAGGCAACAATTCTTTATTTAAGGCTATTCTATTTGTTAGGCTATTGTATTGACATTGGAAGTTCCATTCATAATGTTTCCCCCTTTTACCCGCTATAAAATTTCACACTGGTGTTGTCCCTTGTACTGAGTAAAACCAGTAACGCTGTACACTGTGGAAACCCTAGCTGTGGGTTAACAATTTAGAGTGTGAAAAGCCCATATGCATGCTTGTCCTTGCATAGTAAGGGTCTCATCTCATAGACATTCTTGTGTACACACAGTCACACAAGTGTCCTCAGATTGGCCACTCCCAGTAGCGGTTTTAACCGCCACGCAATTGCGTGGGGCCCCGGACATCGGGGGAGCCCCCGCCCCAGTAGGAAAGCTCCGCAAAAACCGCTTGAGGGGTGGCATGTCACATGTTGTTCTGTTGTCACGTGCGAATACGCTGTTGTTAGCACTCTCAGAGCTGTTCATGTTAGAGGTCCACCGGATTGGGTCAGTTTTTCAAGTAGGACTTTTAGTTCGGGTTTGTAATTTATGAAAAAAAATATACAGGCCTTCCGAACTTGTTTCGCCCACGTGCTCTCACTCACAGATACGTGTGAATGGATGAGTTAGGGGCCATTCATACCCAGCGTGTTTTTTGCCCGCGTCTGCTCTGTTTTTCCATCGTTTTCCTATGTAAACGCACTGAACGAAAGTCCATGCCTGCTGCACTGCGTCTCACTGTTTCTTCAGTGTCTCACAGTACTGACATGTTTTTAGACACAGTGTTAAAAGTTAAAAAGAACTTCAGGTCTCAAAAACGCTGTTTCCCTGAACGCACGTTTCACTCAAAAATGTTCTGTTTCATTCGTTGCGCTGCATCTAGATTGTGCTGCATTTAGACTGTTTTTAGCACAGGTGTCACAAAGATTTAACGTTCTGAACAAGTTCAGGTTGCAAAGAGGTAACTGTTACAATGTTTAACATTATTCCAGATTCTGCACCAAGCAAAGTTTCAGTGCTTTCAGCAATGTTTTTTTTTTTCCCCTTTTGCTCTAGTGTGCTGAGCGGCTGCCGTGCCTTTTATGTCTACAATTACAATACTATAACGAATGTTGCCAACGATGCTTACATAAAATACAGCCTTTTGCAACATGGTGAACAATACACTGCAGTGTCGGAAGCTCCTGGTGAAAGTAAATTAAATAATACAGAAATATATTACTATTGTATACAGCAGATCCTCAAAGTAATAATAATAATACTGGATCAAATTATAATGACAAACTGGACAACAATAAATAATTGTTGGCTTATAATAATAATAAATAAAAACTGTAGTAGGTTTTACACACCCTGTTTTTATATATATCTATGTGTGTGTGTGTGTGTGTGTGTGTTTTGTAAAAGTATATGTAGGTAAATATATTATAATTTTTAATTTTTTTTTACTGTATTGTGGAAAACTGGAAAACATGCATTAATTAACTTTAACTAGATTTTTGTTTCAGTAAACATTTTGAATGTACTTGGCTACAACAGATGATAGGATGAATTTAAAATTATAATTTAAATCAATTTTATGTTATTTTTTAAGCAAAAACTTTCAAAATGGGGCCCCGGGATGATCAGTTGCTTGGGGCCTCAGAAATTGTAAACCCACCCCTGGCCACTCCTTTCTGCACAAACACGCCTGCTTTCTATGTAAAGTAGGCTCATTAAAGATTTCGCTTCATTCACAAAACTCGGTACAATTTGCCCTGAGCAATTTACATCGCGCTATTACTGCCAAATGAAAGTAGGTGGTAAAATAAATTTTATTTAAAAGATGTTTTTGAACATTTTCAACCGATCATTTCAGCAGTAATTAATCAAATACTCGTTATAACCTGGCATATGTCCAGATGCGTGGTATCGTCAAGCGCACATTCTGCATGTTTAAGAGATGATCCAGGTGTCTGGATAAAAGTGATGATGTACAGTCCCAGCAGGGTGGGTAAAATACAGTGGTCAGCGGCATCTTCGGTTATATTGCGCTCAGAATTGGAACGCAAGATCAGAATTGCGGGTGCAAATTGCGTTCAGCAGCGATTTTATGGGCGCGTTTGCGCCGTTGCCTGATCTGCATAATTTCTTTAGTGAATCGGGCACTAAACGTGCGCAGTTAGCACGTGCATAAAAACTGTGCTTTTAGCAGGCACAATTCATTCTTAGCGAATCTGCCCGTGTGTGTGTGTGTGTATGAAATCCTGTGGAAAAATCTTTGTAAAGCATGAAAATTGTTACCGAGTTACTGTGGACACCCCTTGCATTCTTCTGCTGATCTCTATCAAATGCCACATGCCACTGTGTGTTAGTGTGTGTTGATTCTTGAGTTTGTGTCTGTGTATGTGCACATTTATACAGCATATATTGATATGAAGGAGTGAGGGAGAGAGGTCTTGGGGAGTGAAGGAAATTCTTTTTCTGATATAGTGTGGGAAACAATGCAGCATGTGGAATTTGTGGTTTTGCCCGCAGTGAATATGTGCAAGTCTGCAGGCTGGCAAACAAACAGATCTCTCAGAGAAGATACTCTCTTACTCATTTTCTCTGTCTGAATATAACTTTGAATATACTGCCAGTGTCTTCATCCTTGCCAAATGCTTCTCAGCTTTTTTCCTCTGCATCTCTGTGTTTTTCTTTTTGTCCTTCATCTCTTGCCACTGTAAAGGATCACAGGGTTCCTCAAGCTTTTTTCCACTCTCACTGCAGTACCAGTCTTTTCAGTCTTTCATATTCAATGTGAAATGCAAGTAGACCCCTTCTGATTTCAAAAGCTGGTGTCATTTTACACACCCTGGTGTTGGCTGTCCTGCAGACGACCGCTCTCAGCTGGTCTGGAGGACATATGTATTCCCCTCTGACTCCTCATGGGACCTAAAAGAGTCATGGTAAACAAATCCCCCTTAAACAAGTTACAACACCCCCTGCTTGACCCCCGCATGTTACAAATTTAACCTGTAACATCTTGTTTCTGTGTGTCACACTGTTTCTTATGAACGTGCACCCCTCACTGAGTTCTGTTTATGTTGCTGTTTAAGTTGTGTTTGTGTCTACGTGGCTTGCCTGTGCTGAGTTACTAATGAAACGCAGGGCTTTTAAACCATACAGTGGATATAAAAAGTCTACACACCCCTGTTAAAACAGCAGGTTTTTGTGATGTAAAAAATTAAACGAAGATAAATCATATCAGAATTTTTGCACCTTTAAGTAAAAATGACAACCTATGCAATGCCACTGAAAACCAAAGTGACACATTTCAGAAAAAAAAAAAGAAAGAAAAAAAAAAACTTGGAATAACCTAACTGTATAATTGTGCACATCCCTGAACTAATACTTTGTTGAAGCACCCTTTGATTTTATTACAGCACTCAGTCTGTTTGGATAAGGGTCTATTAGCATGGCACATCTTGACTTGGGAATATTTTCCCACTCTTCTTTGCAAAAACATTCCAGATCTGTCAGATTGCGAGGGCATCTCCTGTGTACGGCCCTTTTCAGGTCCCCCCACAGACTTTCTATAGGATTCAGGTCTGGGCTCTGGCTGGACCATTCCAAAACATTAATCTTATTTTTTTTTTTTTTGTTGATTTAGATATGTGCTTTGGATCATTGTCATGCTGAAAGGTGAAAGATATCTTCATTTTCAGCTTTCTAGCAGATGCCAGAAGGTTTTGTGCCAAAATTGACTGGTACTTGGAGCTATTCATGATTCCCTCCACCTTCACTAAAGCCCCAGTTCCAGCTGAAGAAAAATGATGCTGCCACCACCATGCTTCACCGTGGGCATGATGTTCTTTTGCTGATGTGCTGTGTTGTTTTTGCGCCAAACATACCTTTTACAATTTTGGGCAAAATGTTCAATCTTGGTCTCATCAGACCATAACACATTTTTCCGCATGGTTTTGCGAGACTGGATATATGTTTTGCAAAGTTTAGCCGGGCAAAGCTAGACTTCAGACTTCATCTGTCTGGCCCCATAGCCCAGACAGATGAAGAATACAGGAGATAGTTGTCACATGTAGGGAGCAACCAGTACTTGCCAGTAAGAGCTGCAGCTCCTTTAATGTTGCTGTCCTGACCAGTTTTCTCTTTGTCTTCTCATCAGTTTTGGAAGGATGTCCTGTTCTTGATAATGTCACTGTTGTGCCATACTTTCTCCTTGTTGATGACTGTCTTCACTGTGTTCCATGGTATATCTAATGCCTTGGAAATTTTTTGGTAGCCCTCAACTGAGCGATACCTTTCAACAATGAGATCCCGTTGATGCTTTGTAAGCTCTTTGTGGCCCATGGCCCTTGTAGTAGCATGCAATCAAGAAGATGTCAGAACAATCCTACAAGAACAGCTGAGATTTATTTGGAGTTAATCAGAGTCACTTCAGGTGAAGACAGGTGTGTACTATTTCACATGAGCTTGATGATTGGTTGATTCTGAACACAGCCACATACCCAATTATAAAAGGGTGTGCACACTTATGCAGTTAAGTTATTCTAAGTTTTTTTTATTTTTTTTTTATGAAATGTGTCACTTTGGTTTTCAGTGGCATTGCATAGGTTGTAATTTTTACATTAAAGGTGCAAAAATTCTGATATGATTTTTCTTTGTATAATTTTTTGCATCACAAAAACCTGCTGTTTTAACAGGGGTGTGTAGACTTTTTATATCCACTGTATGATGATTTTGAACTTGGTGTAACCCGCTCTTTTGTTCAGTTGCTCTGTAAATCTCTATGGTCAGCACTAGAAGGGGGAGGGGGAAGTGTGTGTGTGAATGGAGATGGAGATTATGTGGATGTGGATGTGTAAAAATTTCTGTGCCTTGTATTCATGTTTTGTGTTGAGTGGTTGTGTTTGTAGACGAAGAGGGAAATGGTGTTGTGTGTAGGCCTATTTGTTTTGCAGCTCTATGGCCGCTGGAAGCTGATATGGATCATTATAGTCAACTGTGAGAGTGAAAGGGAGAGCAAGTGAGTGGAGTTGTGTGTGGTGCATGTGTATGAGTAAGTGTGTGTTTCTATCTGAGTTTTTGCCAAAGCCAGTGCCAAATCATCTCGTCCCCACTGTTGTAAATCTGTTGGCTGATGTGTGACGTGGTCATATAAATTGAGCTCCATCAATCACGCAGGGCCGTCTGAGATTATGTTGTATGAGCTGGGTGGGGGAGGAGAGCTGTACCTACCAGTGAATTGACAGAGATATTAGCCCAATTCAGTCCAGCTCAACTAAACACAGCCCAATTAAGCTCAGCAAAGCCCATTCCAGCTTAGCAAAACCCAGTCCGGTTCAGTTTAAATAAACACAGTACACTCAAGTCAGCTCAGCTAAACCCAGTCAAGTTCAGCTCAGTTTATTCCAGTCCAGTTTAGCTCAACTAACCCCATTCTACTCGAGCTCAGCTCAGCAAAGCCCATTCCAGCTCAGTTAAGCCCAGTACATTTCAGCTCAACTTAACCCATTACACTCAAGCTTAGCTCATCTAAACCCTGTCCAGTCCAGTTCAGCTCAGCTTAGCCCAGTCCGGTTCAACTAAACTAAACAAAACACTGTCCACATAAACTCAGCAAGGCCCAGACCATCTCATCTAAGCCCAATCCAGTTAAGATAAACACACAAAGTCCACTAAAAATCAGCTCAGCTAAGCCCAGTCCAGCTCAGTCAGGCCCAGTCAAGTCCATCTCAACTAAGCCCAGTCCAGTCCAGTTCAACAAAATTGAATCCAGTCAAGCTAAGCGTGGCTAAGCCCAATCCAATCCAGTCAAGCTCAACTCAGCTAAATCTAGTCAAATCAATTTTAGCAAAGCCCAGTCCAGCTCAGCCTAGTCCAACCAAGTCCAGTCCAGCTCACCTAAGCCCAGTTCAGCTCAGCCTAGTTCAGTCCAGTCCAGCTCAGCTAAGCCCAAGCAGTAGGAGGATTGATTGCCATTTGAAATGCAGAGTAGCTTGGCAGTGATGAGTGACCGAATGAAAGGGTCAGATGAAGAGCAGGAGCCCAGGGAGAGGGGGATGGAAGAGAAAGACACTGATAAATTAGACTAGAACCATCAGAGTTAAGTGTAAAATGGCTTTTAGAGAACCACAAAATCACATGAAAGAATGGTAAAAAAAAAAAAAGGAAATGTTAATGAGGAGGAAAGAGAAGGGAGAAAGTGTAGTACAGTGTTTCCAAACCTTTTTTGCCATAAGTACCCCCACAGGTACCATCAGTAAGTCTGAAGTACCCCTTCAGTATCCCTTACCCCTGTGACACAAAACAAAAGATGTGTACCAAAGACTATGGGCCATATTTTAAGAGTGCTGTGCCTTAAGCTATGCGATACGTCATATGCGCAAAGTCAGTGGGCATGACCTTGAAGTTGTTGATTTTTTTTTTTTTGTGTTTTTAATCCATTTTTTATCCTCATTTTGGCATGCCCAATTCCCAATACACTCTAATTCCTTGTGGTGGCGGAGGACGAATCTCAATTGCCTCCGCTTCTGAGACAGTCAGCACACGTATCTTATCACGTGGCTTGCTTAGCGCGTTATCGCGGAGACCTAGCGTGTGTGGAGGCTCACACTATTTACTTAGACATCCATGCACAACTCACCACGTGCCCCACCGAGAGCAAGAATCACCTTATAGCAACCACAAGGAAGGTAACCCATTTGACTCTACCCACTGTATGCAATGCATCCCCTGCTCTGTGACTATTGTTGCCTGCGGTGCTTGGACCATGATGTTTGTGTTGAATGTTCTTTATCGCCCTCTATTGGTTCTTGTCCTGCTCACCCCGTCTCACCTGCTTGAAATATGCTTTGCTTGTCTTCCATTGTTCATTGTTTTGTCATGTATTTGTTATGTTTCTTTGTTTAAAGTTGTATGTTTATTTTCTGTACAGCTTCCTAGAGCTTTGGAAAGGCACCATACAAAATAAAAGTATTATTGTTACTTCTATTAATATTATTATTATTTATCATATCGATCTACTGACACAAAAATCATGGCTAGTATTAAAAGTGATCGAAAGCTTTTTGATTTGCTGGTGGAATCCCCAAACTGCATATGCAGGAACAGACTTTAGACTTCACGCAGAGATTAGGCATGATTCTCAAACTTCTTAGTGCAATGACCTAGGGCTGGGCAATATGGCAAAAAATATTATCACGATATTCTTTTTCATGTCATTCGATATCGATATTTATCACGATATAAATTCACATTTGCTCATTGCAAATTCTTTTGAATTTCCAAGTTGGCAGAAGAAAAGGAGAAAAAAAAATCAATGCAGTGGTGTCTGAGGGATCTTTTACTAAAATATTACAATATTTTGTAGAGTTTATCAATCGAGTGCAGTTGGATATGAATGTTAAAAGATGATCTGTTCATTTTAAATCATAATGACAGTATATATTTTTTTACATTTCAAATTATTTTCATATTTCGTTACATTCAGATACACAAGTATGGGGGCATAGAAGCCCTTGTGACTGAGGAATGATACTGTATGGGGGTTCAGGGGTATCTCCTGAGAGAAAATTTAGAAAATGTAAAAGTCTGAATGAACCATTTTTATTCTTTCATTAAAGTGAGACAAGCTAGTAATTTTATTGTCTTTCATCCTTGTCAGAGATAATGACAAATGAATAATTTCACAAAATTAAAACAGAAATCTATTTGTTTATTATTAAAGGCTTGTAGCATGCAGATTAATAAAACTAAATTTAGAAAGAATAAACTTTATGGTCTAAAGGAGCTCTGGAACCGCGTTAACTTAAGCGGTGCCTCATTTCTACTTACGTGCGGGGAAAAGAGGAAACGTGTGAAGAGCGGGACAGGGCATAAATGAAGCGTGTTCAGTGCTAGAGAAAAATATTCAAGAAAACTGCACAGAAAGATCAGATATGATGTAACCAGCACTGTTGTTTTGTCGTGCTGCTCACTAGAGACGATGAGAGTGCACAACTGTCGTCATGATGTCTTGCAGTCCAGATGGAATCAATCCGGGGTCCGGACCCAGAATGCAGTGACTGGCGTAGCGAGGACATTAGCAACTTCATACAGTCTGAGGATGTGTTTCCACTGACGTGGAAGAAATCCGCTCAAAGCCACTCCCAATGTTGGGGAAGAGCTTGCCCCGTGCTGCTGTCAATTCTACAATCCACCTCGCGAGTGTGGCGCTCGGCTTCCATAGGAAGGAATTGAAAGCTCTCGCTCATCTTTGCTCACCACACACCAGTGGAAACGTACGATAAGAAAGCCAAACTGCTTGTGTTTTTAGCAACACGCACCTGATCATCTAGATGTACAACACAGGCGAAATATAGAAAATTACTCAAAAGCTTATCATTGATATCGTGGAGTTTTTTTATTGCGATAAATATCAAGATCGTTTTATCGCCCAGCCCTACAATTACCTATTTCTCTGGAAAATTGGAAATTGTGCTTTGCGCCACTTCATTAACATACAATACACCCACAGTTTGCACATACAAATTGAATTTTAACATTAGTTTTTTATAATTTTGGTCATATTTTATACATTATATTTAAAAAATATACAAATTCCTTGTATTCCATCCATAAAAAATGATGTCTTCAAATGGCATATATTATATTGGATACATATGTATTTATTACATGTTCATTGAATAAATGCATAATTTGTACAATTTACATGTATTTACATTGATATGTAGAACAAGATCTAAATCTCTTTAACGCTACCACTGGTAGTTCAGCCAGTGAGTGCATATGAACGAGAGAGAACACGCATGGTTTTTTAGCGCACACATTACATGTGATGACTCAAGGCAAACTTTTACTCTTAACACCCCGTGTAAATATCTCTGTGCCAAACTTTGCTGATATTGGGATTGTGGGATAGCGATGAATTGGAAAAGTTTTATTTTTACCCATCCCAAATTTTATTATATTTATTTAAGCCATAAATGTGATTTTGTTAGGTTCAACATAGCAAATCCAATTATTTTTGTATACCCCCTGGAACCTGCTTACGTACCCCCGGTTGGGAATCCCTGGTGTTGGAGACACAAGAAGGATGTGAATTAAATGGCAAGCATGGGGAAAAGAAATGGAAATTTTGAGGTACAATCATCCGGCAACCAATCCATGAATAACTCACTCACAGACAATGCATGTAACTCACTGACTTGCTTAGTGGAAGCGATGACCAACAGAAAGGCAGTTTTCAAAGATATCCACTTAAGGTCAGCTGTCTGCAAAGGTTCAAACGGCAGCAAACAGAGAAAGTCAAGCACAAGTGATAAATCCCACACAAGAAAATGGGGGTTGCGGGCTGGCCATAAATGTATCGCACCCTTTAAAAAACTACAAGCTGGGAACCAAGAGTAGAACCATTAACTGGTACATGATACGCAGAAATGGCTGCAACGTATACCTTTAATGTAAAAACTAAAAACTCTTGGAACCTCACAGTGTGTAGGATCCAACCCACGATCCCTGCACCGTGAAAAGAAAAAATTTCAATGCGCAGCGTAGAGCTGATGTGTGGAGGCAGCCCTAGCACTAACAATAGTATGAACAACAGCAGGTTCTCAATCAGTTAGAAGAGGGTTGAACACAGAGGCCAAACCCAAAGCTGCAGACAGGCTGGAACTGGGTGCCAAACACCGCCTTCCATCTGCGAGAGCAGATCCTTCCAGAGCAGAAGCTGCCATGGTCTGCCCACCAATAGTCATAATTTTGGGAAAACAAGGCCTGGCTGGCCATCAGGGTGCCACAAGAAACACCCTGTGGTTTCACAGGGAGATCCTGTGTAATGTCTCCCACAACAGTGGAATAGGAGGAAATGTATAAAGTAGGCATTTCGGCAACTGGTGAGACAGCGCATCCTGCCCTAATGGGCTGGATGTCTCTGTCCTCACAAACCACAAGCGACAATGGATGGTTGCCTCTTATACGAAAAGACCTACTTCTGCTTCGCCGAACTGATGCCATATGCTCTGAACCACATCTGGGTAAAGCCTCCATTCTCAGGGGCCTGGGTAGCTCAGTGGTAAAATACGCTGGCTACCACCCCTGGAGTTCGCTAGTTCACTAGTTCGAATCCCAGGGCGTGCTGAGTGACTCCAGCCAGGTCTCGTAAGCAACCAAAAAATTGGGTCGGTTACTAGGGAGGGTAGAGTCACATGGGGTAACCTCCTCGTGGTCGCTATAATGTGGTTTGTTCTCGGTGGTGCACATGGTGAATTGAGCGTGGTTGCCGCGGTGGATGGCGTGAAGCCTCCACACGTGCTATGTCTCCGTGGCAACGCGCTCAACAAGCCACGTGATACGATGCGCGGGTTGACTGTCTGAGACGCGGAGGCAACTGGGATTCATCCTCCGCCACCCGGACTGAGGCGAATCACTATGCGACCACGAAGACTTAGTGCGCATTGGGAATTGGGCATTCCAAATTGGGAGAAAAAGGGGAAAAAATCCCCCAATGCAGAAGATCCCTTGAGAGAGCAGGGATACCTGATTGATGCTAGCCGTGGAAGAGACCAGGTGAGAATCTTGTAAGGTTCAGGTGGAACACTGTTGAGGTGTTGGCGGACATGACGGCCTGCCAGAACTGGCAAGAAAAGCAGGGCTAGGAAAACAGCACGTAACTCCAGAAGGTTGATGTGGTCCGTGGACTGATCTGGAGACCAACGCCAACAAATACCCCTGGATTCCATGTTGCACCCCACCCCCAGAAGGAAGCATCAGTCGTGACCACTTCCAGATGAGAAAGAATGATCCTAGGGTACACCTGTAATTGAAAACTCCCAGCATGAACACAACGGTGGTAAACAACAATCAACTAATGACGATGTCTGGTGGGGTTCAACCGCAAACTGTTGTTCCACCGCTAGAGAGGTCTGAGCAAGCCCAGTGGAATCACAGAAGTGGTGGCAGTCAGCATCCCCATAAGCTGTAGTAACACTCTGTATGGCAACATCATTCCCAGCCTTAAACGAGCAAGGAGCTGCAGAATATTGCCTTCCCGAGCATATGATAGAGTGGTAGACATTGCACGAGGGTCCAGAGTCATTCCAGTGAAAGTAACTGATTGCACCTTTGTCTCGTTTACAGTGAGACCCAGTTTCTGCGCATGCTCTAAAAGCAGTCTGGTGTCGCGGACACCGTGAAAACACGAGGGGCCAGAGACAGACCGAATGGTAGGACCTTGAACTGGTAGGCTTGGTTTTTGAAACTGAATCGAAGAAATTTCCTGTGCTAAGGTGCAATCGAACATGAAAGTATGTACCCTTCAAGTCAAATCCTCCCTCATGACAGACCGAAGAACGTCGGTTGTGCATAACATTCGAAAGGGCAGAGTTTTCAGGAACAAGTTTAGATGCCTTAAATCAAGAATTCGACCACTGTCTTTTTTGGAACTAGAAAATAAGTTGAATAAAACCCCTCCCTTTGAACGAGGGGATGAACCTTTTCTATGACTCCCTTCTCCAACAGAGAATTAATTTCCTGAGAGAGAACCACTGTAGGGACAATCCTTGAGAACTTGGCCGGTGTCAAATCTGTAGAGCATACCCCCTGCTCAGGGTAGTCAAAACCTAGGGATCTACTGTTGTGCTCCTCCAGTATTGTAGGTGTTGCATTGAAAAACTGTTGGCCGCCGGCCCCAGCACTTTAGGCTTTATGGGTGTGACTCTCCACCTGTGTCAGTTGGTGAGTGGTCTCAGACAATTTCACCCTCTTTTCCAGCTGTTCTGGAACATTAGGCCCAAAGAGGTGCCCAGGAAAGATTGGGAGGTCCTGCAGAATCATCTTGAAATCCTCAGGCAGTTTTGCCTGAGCAAGCCACACTTGGTGGCAGGCTGCCAGAAGTGTGGTGGTAAGAGTACCTAATTCACAGGTCACATGGCCCATAGACAGAAGAGCTGTCTGCAGGAACTGAGAAACTGAGGGGTCAAAGTTTGCTGACTCCAGTGTACTGGTGGTAGCGAGGAGTAATTGACAGATTGTATTCTCAGCACAGGTTATATAGGCAGATGATTCATATGCCTTTCTCAGCAGCATGCCTGTGTGACCACATTGGGCACAGGTGCATCGCACATTGCCCTGTAGGGCCTCGACAGGTGACACCACCAGGGCTGCGACAGGCTGCTCTATTTCTGAAGCTCGGCCCACCCCGATGGAATCTGCTTCAGCCATAGACGCTAGTGTACGAGTGGTCTTTGATCGCCGCTTAGGTGCACTACACCCTGTGAGGGCGTTAGAAAATTTGGACACAAAATCTTTGCATGGTGAGAACTGTCTAAAAAAGACATTGGACTGGGCTGGTTGGGCAGCTGTCCATCCATAGACGGGCAACTGCCATCCGAAGCACAGCCAAAGTGTCATCTGAAAAGGACGGAGCCTGTCCTGATAACTGAACTGAATCCCCACTAGAACCTCCCATAACTGAAAGACAAGAATGAACATCCTGGAAGGAAGGTTGCACAGTAAAATCCACAGCATCCATCTGATCATGAAAAAAAGAGCCAGAAGCACTAGTAGAGAGCACGTCCAAGTCAGAATGACGTGAAAGAAAAGGGGAGTCAAGAGACTCTTCCCCAGTTCTTTTACTTGAACTATCCTATCCTCCTTTGTTATAGTTACAGGAGTGGCAGGCACCCCAGGCTGAAGCGATTGAAGGAGACATTTTAGATCTTACATCCCAGAAGAAAAGACAGCAACTGTCTTAGAAAGTGAATTCTCCTCCATACGATCACTCTGTGAATTTGCCTTTTTCTTAGATGGGGGACACTGGCTGCCATAGACACACAACGTTTCCGAGTCTGTATGGTGGGGGGGGTAACTCTGACTCCCCGAGTTTCACCGTCGAATTAGGGTCTAACCCAGCTAGACGGAACTGCCTCTCCGACATAGGCAAAAGACTACAGTGCAAGCACGGGTCCTCTCTCAAATGCTCAATTCCCAAACAAGGCAGACAGACATCATGGCTCTTGTCTGGGAGAAGAATATTGGGACACAGCTTACATGTCAATTGGAGGCCAGTGGCAATAGAACCGTGAGCCATGATCACTTCGTTAACAAGAACACCCCCGGATAGAACCGAAAGGCTAAGGTGAGCAGAGCGGTAAATAGCACGGGGAGATACCGCGATGATGACCAAAAAAGTAATACAATTCCTCTGGAAAGAACCGAAAGGCAGTTCAGCAAGGAACGCTCGTGGAAAAACGTAAAAGAGAATATATCCACACTCTGATAACTGCCTGCCGGGTTGCACCGAGGAGCACAGCGTATCACAAAAATCAGAATAGAGATAAAGATAATTCAATTAAAGGGCCAACTTTTCAGCGCGGTAAACACTAGCCACAGGATAGCACCAAGAAGCACGAAGTGTTACCGACAGATCGTGAAAATATATCCAGTAAAATATAAAACTCACCAAACACTGACAAAATAATTCAATCCAGATCCAAACGGCTTAGGAGCGTGGAATCACATGAAGAATAACGACCTATCTCTATCAGGCAAGAAAGTGAAAGAGGCTGAACGCTGAGCTAATGTGGCTATTATACTCGAGGCTCAGCCTACGGCACTATGTGACTTTGTTGGTAAATTCTCTCGACCTTTCTATCTGGCATTGCGATAATCCACTTAAGCACCGCCTCTGGTGGTCAGGAGGAATGAAACAGAACTCTCTACCTGTATCTTTTGAGCCCACCATGCAGTTACGTCTGGATTTCAGTGCAAAAACCTGCTTCTCATTCACAAACCCAAGCGCAATTCAGTGTAACAGGCCTCCAAATGCACTGAAAGCACTGCACACTATTTAAATTAAATCACTTACTAAATGTAAATTAGGCTCACTATAGATTGCACCTTTGTCACTGCTGTAGAGTATGCCAGATTGTGGTATTCTGCTGAATCATCCACAACTTAGCACTCAGAACTATCCTGCAAGATGTGAATTGTACAGTGTGAATGGAATTCAGCACAGCTTTTTGAGTGTTTACCTGATATTCATAATTACTTTAGTGAATCAGGTGCTAAAAAACACAGACAGCGTGTGCAAATAAACATGCTATCAACAGGCACAATAATTTCTTATTGAATCCCCCGCACAATGTTTAGCACTTAATCGACCAAAGGGGTGTGTGTGTGTTTCTATGGCGAGATGTTGTTGTGAGTTAGTTTTTGTCCTGTCCTCTTGAACCTCTCAAAGTGCAAGAGCATGACATCATCAGCATCCGCCTGTGTTTTAATGAACCTCTGTGTCTGAATCCACTTTAAGGTTGTGTGAGAGTAAATCACCTTAATCAGATCAGCACAACTGTGTGTGTGTGTGTATGTGTGTGTTTGTATGTGTTTGTCTGCACATGAAATATGATACTGTATTTGCACATGGGAACTCTCAATGCTAATGAGTGAACTTGAGTGAGTATGTGGCATTGATGGGTGTGTGTGGGTGTGTGTGTCTTATATGATGTACATAAGCCGCACTGCAGCAGCATGAAGAGGCTGTAATCTTTGGTGGAAGTCCTGCTAATCCATGTGAAGGTTACTGCTGCTGCTCTTTATGTCACATTCCTTAAATGAAATCAGCACTATCTGTAATGTATGCTTTGGAATGGTGGAACTCAATGCCATAATTGATGGATCAGGAAGATTAATCAACTTTGAACTGAATTGAATTTTGAATTGAATATTTAATTGAATATACTTTATTGTCCCATATAGGGAAAATTGTCTTGGACTCAATGCACAGTAGCCAATGGACAGCAGAAACATACAACATGAAATAACAATAACAAAAATATACTAACACAGAACAATATAATTTTAGTATATTACACACAATGTAAAAATTAAAATAAAGTACAGTACAAGCTCCCATGGACCTATAGTGAATGTACTCGCATAATGTAATAACTAAATTCCTGGTTTGTGGATTCGACCTCTGGCAGAATTAAGGGTCGTCTGTCTTTAGTGGCATGTATGTTAATGTACACTGTATGCAAACACATTTTTAGTGCTTGAAAGTATTACACTGCAGAAGTTTTTTCAATACGTATTTTGTCTTATTTTATAGTAAAATATCTAAAGATTTTTTTTCAGAGAATATATCTTGAATTGAAATGTTTTTTGGTTTTATTTTTTAGTTTTAAAAGGATAGTTCACCTAAAAAATAAAAATTCTGTCATTATTACTTACCCTTATTTTGTTAGGCAGAAAGTTATGGACTGACAGCCTTAGTCTTCCACTGCATTTTCAAAGCTTTTATTTATTTGTTTTTCATATAATGAAAGTGAATGAAGACTGAGACTATGGATTCAGAAAGTCATACGGGTTTGGAACAACATAATGATAAAATAATTTTTTTGTGAACTATTCTTTTAAGCATTAAGCTCTCTGAATATTGTTAGATTTATGCTTAAAACAAGTATCCTATTTACCAATAAGATAAGAACATTAATTCAAGATATATTCTCTAGAAAGAAGCCTTTGCTTTTCAGATAAATGTGTCTTTAAAAGTTGTTTAGATAATTTAGAAAACAAGACTGAAAATACTGATTACACAAAATGATTTTTTGCATGTATAATAGGGTTCCCTCTGACAAACAGTGACCGTAATGAATAATTCATGTAATTTATTTAACTCTGGCTTGGAATAGATTGGGGGATGTGGTTTACCATGCCTTATTTGATTCGGCTTGACCTCCATCATCACCTTTGTACCCACATGTTATCACTGTAGCATGGTCCTCTTCAAGGAAGTATCTTATTGGAAGACATCACTGATGTGCTGTTGCTCACATTGACCATGATAGGAACTTTGTGAGGTGTGACTGGGGATTTAGGGAGAGAGAGAGAGGGTGGTGGTGATGGAAAACGGGGCGGGCAAGACATAAAGAGATTGTTTTGAAGTGGGTGACTCCATTTCAGGCAGTTGCTATATTGTGACCTTCCAACAGGCCATTGTCCCTCCCACTCATCATTGCAGTTAGCTGGATTAAAGTTGCATCAGCAGCATCATGGTGCTAACCCAATGTTGTCTCCTGTTTCTCCACTATTGGGGCAACCTTTAAGCAGCTATTTGGCTTTTTAATGCCAGTTTCAGAAATGGGTGGATCTTGCAAATGATAATGAAAGGACTTTGCATGTTATTATTGGAGCTCTGCTGCAAAAAAGTCATTCATGGGCAACAAAGAATTTTGATGTGAATGAAAGTTGATTTTGAGGACTGGCTTTCGATCTCTCGTAGGACTTTGCAGGTCTTAGTCTCATTTAGTGGCTAGCGACAGCTGGGATCTTTCTTTTGCGCCACTAGTTATAGAGGATAGCCATTGCTTCCCTAATGACAACTCAGGCTGGTCAGGATGCTCAAACAAACAGAGCAATATTTTGATAGCACAACAGAGGAAGCATTTAGACTTTTCGACCTTAAATGGTTACTTTGGCCCTGTCCCAAATAGCACACTTGATGTGGACTTGCAGTCTCGTAGCCTTCATTTACGCATTCCTGCGAAGTCCACGAGATTGTAGGGTGTCCCATTTGACATTTTAGCACTCCAAGGGGTGCTCGCAAGTGCTCCCTTTGCACCCTCAATTCACACTTCTGTTGAGCCCGTGTCCGTGCGGGCTCCACAGCGGACTATTACCCAACAGTCACCACTACTGATTCTCTCAACCGTTCACAGCAGACTTGAGTTTCTGAGCTGGAGGAAAAAACATGGAGGATGAGGCGATGTCAATCGTGGATTAAAATTGAATTTTAATAATTGTTTTTCACTGATTGTCAATGGCAGATCACTTGCTTATCCTGTATCACTTTTAAGTCTGATGTGTATAACTGGTTCAAAACTTTGTTTTTATTTATTTTCCAGAGATATGGAAATACTCCTATTCAGTTTATTGAATAGATAATTTTTGAATTATTGTGATTATCTAAAATATCAAGACAGGAGAGAATAATTTAATGCACATGGCTGTAGCTTGTAAGATTGCTTATATTTATTGATATAGTTACATTTGGTCTAACAGTGATATTTATACCTGCAGAAGTGTGGCTGTTTGTATTTTATAACTATTTTTGCTAATATATGGCAGTATTTTCATACATTTGACTGTGTTCTAAGCACCTGCCTGTAACCATCCATGTGTCTGAATCATGTTTATTTTTTTCTCTAGTTGCTGTAGTTGTATGTGCGTTTTGTTTTTCAGAGGTTCTTGATTAAATGATCTAATTCTTTATTGTCATTAGGGCTGCAACAACTAATCGATAAAATCAATAATTATCAGTAATGGAAATCATCGACAATGAATTTCATTATCGATTAGTTGGATATTTGCGGTAAATACAGAGAAGCCCGATTTCACGTTTCAGTATAATCAATTGTGCTGCTTTCATGGATATCAGACTGAAGTCTCAGCGGTCAAAGCGCATGTAGTACAGTCTTTTCAGTGCGAGAGTGAATTTGCACAGGGTTTACAGATGATTGTACTATATTAAACTGTATATAATGCTGAAAATAATGTATGATAATGTTAAGGTCTTGATATTTGAAAGTCCTCCTGATAATGCCACATGTAATGTCTGATTTCACTAGTAAATTTATATTATGGCAAACATTATTTTACTGGATAAACATACACAATTTTTTGAAAATAATAGTTTAGAAACATGTGATCAGTGAAAATACTATTTTAAAAACTATAATGTTGAAATACTTAAATGTATGTAATCATTGACAGTGCACAAGCATATTATCTTACATAATTATGTATTTTTCAGATGGGCAGAATTATTAATATTTATATTCTCGTGTCACTATTACCCTCTGCTAGGTTGATTTTTTTTTTTTTTTTGTCCCACTCCATGCCCTATGGATCATTTTACACTTTAATGATGAGCATTTATTTGTTTTAAAGGAACTGTTTCGCATATGTCCTGGAAGTAATAATAATATATTCAAACTTTACTTTTCATGATTCAGGCTTTGTTCAAAGTTTTTGAGAGTATAGAATTGTGAATTCAGTAATGTAAACCAAACCAAATCCTTATGCCCTTTATCACTTCAGTTCAATCATATTTTAATAAAGTACAGGAAATAAAATTTCATTTTTGTCCTATTAATCAATTTATCATAGAAATAATTGAAGATTAATCGATTATCAAAATAATGGTGAGTTGCAACCCTAATTGTCAGTGTGTTGCTTGAAATTATTTAATAAAAACAAATATTCAGTAGTGAGTTTAAAGTGTGTTCTTTTACCCTATCTATCAATACCATGACTTTTTACAATAATAATTTATAAAACTGCATGTATATAAAAACATAATGTAAAAAAATGTGTCATCTGATTGAAGTCTTGAAGTCTGTCCCAAATGCACACTTTTATCACTCACGCACCCTCATGGACTTGCTGACTAGCACCCCATCGGTCTGCACTCGCTTACATCACCAAAGTCTGCACTCAGAGGAAGACATCAAGGGTGGAGGGTGCCATTTGGTGCAGGGCCTTTATAGTTGTCTCTGCACGTTAAACTGTGATAGGAGAATATTTTAAAATGGAAAAATTGCACACTTTACTTTTAAGAATGCATGTTTATGATAATGCACAGTGCAACAATCTCTCCTTTTCTAGATGATATACACAGAGACTGTTTATACATATGTACATATCTTTTTCTTCCTTTATAAGTTCTTGTGTGTGTGTGTGTGTAAGTGTGTTAGTCTCAGGAGGGAGTAGCTATTAGGCAGTTTATGTGCTACAGGGTTCCTGTACTTCCTGTAGCACACTCAGAGTGCTTTATAAGAATCTCAGCATGGTCTCCAGAACGCATCCAGACAACCACTGCAAACTCATCAGGATACATTATTGTGCCACATCTGGCTTTTATAGACATACCTACTTCTACCCTTGAAAGTTATTATAAACTTAAAGTTACATTCATATAAAGCATCGTTTTAAAAGTTTTGGTCAAAGCTGCTGATGTGTGCAGATGGTCAGGCCAACTGGAAGACTTCAGGTCCGTTACAAATAGTATCTTAGAGGGAACCTAAGGGGGTAGATGTTTGATGTAATGGCCATCTTTTTTTTTTAATGGTCTCTAATCGTTGAAAGATAGTGTGGTCATGCTCTGTTCACTAAAGCGTGCATCAGTACAGGTGGCCAGTAGATCTTGCTCTCCACTAAAGAAGGGAAATGATGGGTTTCAGGTAGACGCAGTGTTTATCAAGCTCTTTAATTTACATAGCAGGTGGAGGCCCCATGTTTGTCCTTGTGACTCATGGATCATTGCTAGATTTGGCAGCAAACTCCAGACCTGTAAAAGCATGCCTTGTTCTTCATGACATGAAAGGATTGCCATCTGGGCCCCCTACTTGTCTTTTTCCTGGTCCCAGAATTTAACGACATGGCTGAGGACTCCTAGTGTTCCTAAGGCCTGGAGGTCTGCTGCGGATTGGGCCAAAATCTCTGGAATTATATTGTCTCTTTGGTTTTTATTTTTGGCTAAAGTATCCTTTTAATCGAAGCACAAGAACCTCATTTGAATCTGTGGGTCAAGAGCTTGGGTTAGTCAGATGGATTGCCAGTGTTGTGCTTGCAATATGCATTGAACAGATTAATATTAATGTCTGTGGGACTGTTGATGGACAGATGGACTAATCTACTGTGTTTGGTGAGTCTGAGCGAAAGCTTTCATTCTTGCCCCGTGCCCCTTTGCCCTGTTGACTGGGCAGGTAATCTGCTCAGCGGTCATGTGAATTAGGTTTGAACCGCGAGGGCAAGCAATTTACTGCTCATTCACAGACCATTCCCCAGTTATGAGAAAAGAGAGGGGGATGGGATTGAAGAGGAAAAGAAGGGATTAGATAGAAATACAGAGTAAAGAGAGAGAGAGAAAAAGATGAGTAGGAGAAAGAAGGGATATATGAAAGCAAACAGGAGGGCTTGTAAAGAAGAAATATGTGAATTCAGGAGAGGAACAAAAGACGGAACAGAAAGATCAGCAGTATATGAGACAGAATACTATGGAATCTACTTTTAAAGTGCATGTAAACGTACTGAATAGTACGACTGCGTTTTAGTGCCACACTATTCAAGTCATAATATTTTGAGAATAAATTATACATTTTGAGAATAAAGTCATAGCATTATGAGATTAAAGTTGTATTATTTTGAGAATAAAGTCAAAATTATGAGAATAAAATTGTAGCATTATGAGATTAAAGTCAGAATATTTTGAGAATAAAGTCAAAATGACCAGAAACAGCACGTCATTATCACTACGATTGAACGTTGAGCCAGCAGCTTCATCAATGCAAGAAATGGATGTGGGTGATTTAGTTAAATCATACTTTAGTTTAGGATTTAGCAACAAAGAAATCCTTTTTCATCTTTTGGCACATCAGTGCAAAGTTGTTATTGGGATCCGGACACTACAGCGGTTATGAACTGAATTTTTTCTGGAGAAAGAACCAGACAGACGTTCGCACAGTCCCGCTGGGTGTGGGTGATGCTTGGGCTGGGTTTCCCTGAAGCTCCAAGTTGAACATTAGTAGCACTTAAATTGTACTTACTACAGCACGTTTCCCAAAAGCATTGTTATCTGTGTAGCACGTAAAACGATCGTAAATTAACTAGGGCTATGAGCCGCTCTTAGGTCCATAAATTACTACACGCATTGTTCTCGCATCTTTTATATCAGATATAAAGGGACATATAATAAATTATATTAATGTATTTTGATCGTTGGAAAGCCATTGTACAAAGTTTCAGAGGATAAAAAAAGTGTTGAAAAAAATCACATTGAAATCAATCTCTACAGTCTGTGCATGCCACGTGATAGGTGTAAATTAGGTCTAAAGATAGATCTAAATTTATATGACACATAATACAGTATAACGTTTTATTGGGCTTCTTTGTTAAGCATAATTGTAATGGGAACAGAAAGATATGTTCTTACTGAACAGATTTGCTTAGAAGACATATGTGAGTAATGTGATTCTGCAGTTTAAAACTTAAATAGGCCTAAATAAATCATTCAAATATGGTTAACAAAGCAGGGTGAGTGTGCAATGAGTGATTCATTCTCCCTCTTCCTCCTCCTCTTCCTCCCTCCAATGGATGATTCAAATAGTCCTAGTCTGTTTACATCACAAATTGCATGCTGCATAATGGCAGTCAGGCTACAAGTGCACAGTAGGGCTTGGCGATATGAAAGAAATATATTCATGATATTTTTCGAAAACAATATAGCCATATAGCCATATCCGATTACATCATTCAGTTGTCTGTTTTTCAAAATATAATAAAGTGTATTTCTTCAATCATGTGTCTTTGTTTCTATAGTTCAGCCTACTGACCATATTTTAATCCTGTTCTTTGTACATCTGTTCAGGTCCCAGCCAAAGAAACAGAAGAGCCCCTTATGATGCACATCTCGTACATTCATGTTACATGCATTTTTTTTGTGTCACTTTTATTAATCTCTATGAAGTTGAGAATTTATACATTTGAAACCCCATCTTACTAAAGCCATCATTATTTCTGTAATTAAATTCTGTAATAGTTAATATATTTCGGCACCTGCACTTGTAGCCTGACTGCCATTATGCAGCCTGCAATTTGTGACTGCCATGTAAACAGACTAGGACTATTTAAATCATCCATTGGAGGGAGGAAGATGAGGAGGAGGAAGAACGAGAGAGAGTGAATCGCTCACTGCCCACTCTCACCCTAATCTCCTTTGTGAACCATATTTGAATGATTTATTTTTGCCTATTTATGTTTTAAACTGCTGTCACATTACTCACATATGTCTTCTAAGCAAATCTGTTCAATAAGAACATATCATTCTGTTGCAATTACAATTATGTTTATCAAAGAATCCCAATAAAACATTATACTGTATTGTGTGTCATGTAAATTTAAATTTATCTTTAGACCTAATTTACACCTATCACGTTGCACGCACAGACTGCGGAGACTGCCTATTAATTTCAATGTGATTTTTTCAACAATACTCTGAAACCATATGCAATGGCTTTCCAATTATCAAAATATATTAATATAATTTATTAAATGTCCCTTTGTATCTGATAAACTGTAAAAGATGCGAGAACAATGCGTGCAGTAATTTTTGGACCTAAGAGCACTTGATAGCTCTAGTTAATTTACGAGCGTTTTTACATGCTACATAGATAACGATGCTTTTGGGAAACGTGCTGTAGTAAGTACAATTTAAGTGCTACAAATGTTCAACTTAGAGCTTCGGGAAACCCAGCCCAAGCATCACCCACGCCCAGCGGGACTGTGCGAACGTCTGTCTGGTTCTTTCTCCAGAATAAATTCAATTCATAACTGCTGCAGTGTCTGGATCCCAATAATAACTTTGTGCTGATGTGCCAAAAGATGAATAAGGATTTCTTTGTTGCTAAAACCTAAACTAAAGTATGATTTAACTAAATCACCCACATCCATTTCTTGCATTGATGAAGCTGCTGGCTCTTTGTTCTATCGTAGTGATAATGACATGCCGTTTCTAGTAATTTTGACTTCATCCTCAAAATATTCAGACTTTATTCTCATTATGACTTTATTCTCAAAATATTACTAATCTTGTAATGCTATGACTTAATTCTCAAAATGTTGACATTATTCTCAAAATATTATGAGTTTATTCTCGAAATCTTAGATTTTGTATTTTTTTTTACATGGCACCAAAACACCATCGTAGAATAGGAATGTGCCTGGATGGTCGACTAATCAACTAGTTGTCTAACAGCAGTTTTCAAACTTTTTGATGCCAAGGACCCCAGAATATGATGATCCCCTTGCGAGGGACAACCTCCAAAAATACATCAGGCAGTGATATATTTTCATGTGTAAAGACCCATTTATACTGTGTATGTTGTTATTGTACTAAAGCTAAAATAAATTTTTAAAAACATCATCTTTTTTGGGGGGATAAAGTTGACCACATGTCTTGTTTATACCCACTATTAGAGTACTGTTAGATGTATAAACCTAAAGATTTTTTTTTTTTTGAATCTATTGAAATCTGTTTTTAGTCCTTAGAAAACAGAATGATATGGTAATAATTTTGTTCAATGTTTACTTGTATACATTTTTTTCACTTTTTTTTTCTCTGAAATTTACACAGCACCCCCAGTTTGAAAACCCCTGGTCTAACAAGTCTAGTCGATTAGAGGGGTCAACTACTAACATTAATAGTTTTAATGGTGGTGGTTTAAATGGAAGACGCAATTCTCAGATGAATTGAGAGATGCAACTTTTTAGTGTTTTTGTGTGATATCTTGTTCTGCTTAACCGTGATTAACAGTCAGAACAATAAAACCCTCTGCAAGTTGTTTCGTCTCTTTAATGGTTTATGTTTAGTATTTTTTATGCACTGTTGTTAGAATAAAGCACTGCATCAACAATATATTTCAAGACAATCACTGTCAGACGTTAAATCCTCTGCTGTGAGTAATATTCCCGTATTTGTGAGGTGCTGTGGAGAGATTAAAGTCTTTTTCTGATTCTGTCTGACACTGCTTAAATAAGAAGTTGCAGTAAAAATGGTTTAAACTGCTTGATGTTGTGAACTAGATACTGTATGTATCCTCAATATTGTCTTGCAGTTCTGCACTTTTGAATGGGCAGCGAGGATCGGCGTGAAGCACTCCGGTTACATTGAAGCGTGTCATTCTGCATTCAGGATCCGCATAAGCGGTTTTGTGCCGCTCTGTATTGGAGCCTTTCTTATTTCTTGCTTTTCTTACTTTGATAGTTTTGTGCAATAAGATGTTATAGTTATTTAGCTTATTTATTTGTTGAATATTCATTTGTTACCATGTTGAAGTGCTGCGCTTAGTGTCTGTAATTAAAAGTCGTCTGATCGGGGTCACATAAACATTATCCTTAACACTAACTAGTTGATTGGTCATTTAAACTACTGATCGACTAGTCGATTATGAAAATTGGTAGTTTTGCACATCCCTAGTACTGAATGAGATGAAAGTGGAGGTGTTGGTCAGAGTTAGCTATTTAAGGGTTTATCTTACTTTTTCTGCAGCTGTTTATATCAGAGAGACAGAGAGGCTCAAACCCTAAATGATACACACAGTTCTTTATTGATGGTTGTACCACCTGTAAAGTTTCCAGAATTCTCAGATGTTTTCCAGTATTCCATTTCATGCACGTGCTCTTTACACTTTTGAGTGGAAAAACAACCTTTGAGTCATCAGTTGTTTATTATTTTGTACAATTTCTTTAACATTTTCTCAAAAACATACCTTTGTGCAGCAAAACAGCATCCATTGAATGTTTTTTAAATATTAGCAGAATGTTGCATGTAGGTCTGTCCCTGAAGATGTTGGAAAGCTGTTTTGCAGACTTCTGGAGTGCCACACAGGAATGTGGGTTTCCTTTCCTCTCTTTCTCAGTCCCCCCCCCCCATTCCATACTTGTGTTTTCCAGACTGGATCCAGGAGCTCTGGGCCTGGAAACTCACAGAAGCCAAAACAAGTCTGGGCTGGACTGCTGTCATGTCAACAGCCACTGTGCTGCTAATATATACAGGCATTTCATCCTCACAAGAGCCCCTAATCTTCATCTTAGAGCTCAGGATAGCTGTTGTGTCATGGTCAAACAGTTTCCTGTTTCAGATATCTGCTTCTATAGACAGTCCCAGCTTTGGTCACTGATTTCTTTCTTTCTTTCTTTCTTTCTTTCTTTCTTTCTTTTGGGGACTAATTTGAGAGAAAAGCTCCATGATATTTGAGTAGCACAGAACATCTTATTACTGTAGTTTAGATAAATGATCATATCTTTCTAGAGATTACATGAATTGTGCAATTGTTATGGTCTGTAAAGGATAATTCAGCTGCGGCTGTAATAAAAGGCAACACATTAAAAGAGGATAATCTGGAAAATATTTACTTCAAGTAAGATGTTTACAGTACTTGGGCAGTGGGTATTTTTGAAGGTCTAGTCAGAGCATACAAAATAGATTTTTCAGTCACCAAGGCTTGAATGGACAAAGATGTAACTCTGCTGTGAATTTGAGGGGAACAGACTTAATACATCAGCTAAAAATGAAATAGAAATAATTGCAGTAGTGTCTAAGAAAATGTAAGTTATGTGCCATTCACCCCAAACATGTTTTTGTGTCCGTACAGCTGTTTTTCAGTGTTGTGTGACAACATGCCAAGTTAAAAAAGATCTTCAAATGTTAAAAATGCTTTCTTTGATGGAGGACGTGATGCCATGCGAGGATCAGATGTGTGAACGGCGAGCTCTGCGCACTTTGCTAGTTTTAACACCTTTATTGATATAAACCGGTGAGATTTGATGCACTCTGTTCCATAACTGTTCTAGGAGGACAGTTTGTCAAAGAATTCAAAATCCTCAGACTCTGCAGACATAAAAAGACATGTGCTCAAGCTGACACCCCTGAGCGGGCCGTGAGCCTGGGAGCCGTTTCGGCCGGAGAGATGCAGGAGAGATGTTGGCAATGCTGACAAAGTTAGTTGCTGACTTGGAGGATCTTGCTGTGATACGTCAATCGATCACTGCCATGGAGACTAAGTTCTCTGAGGTGGATACAAGAGTGGGGGATGTCGAGAAACAGATCGATCATCGGAGAGGGAATTATCTGCTAATCCGCTAGCGACCAAGGTGGATTTGGAGCGTGTCTGGGAGAAGTTGGAGGACATGGAGAACCGTAGCTGGCGGAATAACATCTGTATTGTTGGAATTCCTGAGGCCAAAGAAGGTCAGGGGTATGGTGAAATTCCTGGATGGGCTCCTTCCGAATCTGCTCGACATAACATGCGATAAGCTGGAAATTGAGCGAGCTCACAGGGTTCAGGCTCGGAGATCCGTGGAGGGAGACAGTCCCTGATCAATTCTGGCCAAATTTCTGAGATCATCCGATAAAGATCTTGTGTTACGTGAGGCGAGGAGTAATGGAAGGCTTTCTTGGAAAAACCACAGCATTTTCTTGTTCCCAGACATTGTGAATTCGACGAGAGAAACGTGATCGATTCAAGGAATGCGAGAAACGTTTACATCAATGGAAGGTTGCTTTTGCACTGATATTCCCGGCCAAATTGAGAATAGATGCTAAGGATGGCCGTAAAACATTCACATGCCCACAGCAAGCAATGTCCTTCATAAAGTCAGTGGAGTGAGTAAGTTATCTTGTGGTACTCACATTGCAGCAGAGTGGACCAGCTCACTGAACATTCACTTGACTGTTCGAGGAAACGGAGCGCTTTTTTTTTTTTTTTTTTTTTTTTTTTTTTTTTTGTGTGTGTTGGAGTTTATTCAGGACAGCTTTATGGATGAATCTATTTCCGCCTTGTGGCTGGAGTTTATTTTGTTGAGTAACACACCTTCAGGACAGTTTTATGGATGAATCTACACGCTCTTTGTGTTTATTCCGCCTATTGCCTGGAGTTTGTTTTATAGATTATCTTTTGCCATGTAATTCTGTCTCACAAATTTTTATAGAAACACCGGATTTGAGTAATCCAATGGCAAAGTTGTCGCAGAGGTTCTCGTAGGCATGCATGGACTGTTTAAGTTTGGAGGGATGGACGCAGTTGGCGCTGTCATGTGTGGGGTTAATGTGCATGTTTTTCTTTTTTCTGTTTGTTTGGTTTTGGGGGATGTTCGGGGTTTGATGGATGCACTTATGTTGGAATGTGGTCTTTATAATCTTGTTTTTGACACACAATCTTTTTTTTCTTATATGTTAAAATGTCAAATGTTAATATGAGTGGATTGTCTCTCTCCACGTGGAATGTGAATGGGTTGGGACACCCCATAAAAAGAAGGAAGGTTATTTCTCTTCTTAAGCATAAGAAATATGATATAGCGTTTCTTCAAGAAACGCATCTTTCTCTGAAAAATGAAAACTTGAGAGGATATGGGGTGGGCATGCTTTCTTTAGTGCTGGCTCGAGGAAGAGCAGGGGTGTCATTACACTGATAAATAAACATCTACAATTCAAATGTCTCAAACTGATTAAAGATAAATTAGGAAGAGTCATTATTGTTTTAGCTGAAATTCAGGGGCAGTGTCTTATTTTGGCTAATAATTATGCACCTAATGTTGATGATCAGGGCTTTTCATAGCTCTTGAAGGGATGCTGCAAGCCACTGGCACCCCTCATGATATAATATTGGGAGGAGACTTTAATTTTTTAATGGATTCAGTCCTTGATCATAGTGAAGCAAAATTGTGTAATGCCCCCTAGAGCAATATTGATGCTTCACAGGATGTGTAAAAATCTTGGTCTTACAGATATTTGGAGACTTTTGAACTCATCCGGGAGGGACTATACATTTTTTTTCATCAGTCCATAAGATTTACTCTAGAATAGATTTTTTTATATCTAAGTCCCTCATTCAATCTGTTGTTGATTGTTCAATTGGAAACATTTTAGTCTCAGATCAAGCCCTGGTGTGTTTAGACGTGTTGCCACATATGAAGAAAAGGAAATCATATAGTTGCCGCTTTAATGTATCTCTTTTGCAAAATCCTGAATTCCAACAAATGTTAAAAGCTGAAATAAATGTCTATATGGAGACCAACTGGTCCTCAGTATCCTCTGTGGGCATGGCTTGGGAGGCACTTAAGGCGGTTCTTAGGTGCCAGATCATACATTATGCCACATTCACCAAAAAATCCAAAGCACAAGAACTTGTGGAGTTTGAAGAGAATATTAAAAGTGCAGAGGCAGAGCTGAAACACAGAATGTTGTCTAATGGCCTCAGAGAATTGACCCGATTGAAATACAGATATAATACTATTTTGTTGCAGAAGGTGGTGTTTTGGCTGTTCAGGTCAAGACAGTCATACTTTGAGTTGGGCTACAAAGCAGGGAAGCTTCTGGCTAGATATATAAAACAGAGAGAGTCTTTTTCTACCATTCCCTCAGTGAAATCTGCTGGTGGTGAAATTTTTACCTCGGCCACTGATATTAATAATGCTTTTAAAGAATTCTATCTCGATCTTTATAGTTCCACATCTTCGTCTACTGAAGAGGATATTAGAAACTTTGTGGAACCATTAGAACTTCCTAAACTGTCGGCTGAGCAAAAAAATTATCTTGATTCTGAGATAACTTTGGAGGAGCTTGGCGAGGTAATTAAGACCTTGTCTACAGGCAAGTCTCCAGGGCCAGACAGCTTTGCCGCTGAATTTTTTTAGATCTTATGCTACAGAACTTGCTCCACTTTTGCTAGATGTTTATACGGAATCATTAAAGAATGGAAAGCTTCCGCCAACCATGACACAAGCCCGGATCAGTCTGATACTTAAAAAGGACAAAGATCCAAGCGAGTGTAAGAGTTGCCATCCAATTTCCCTGATCCAGCTAGATGTTAAAATACTGTCAAAAATGTTGGCTAACCGATTGAGTAAAGTTATGACATCTCTTATACATATAGATCAGGTGGGGTTTATTCTGATAACATTAGGCGTTTCATTATTGTCATGTGGGCAGACTCCGGTCGCTGCCGTCTCGCTTGATGCCGAAAAAGCGTTTGATATGGTAGAATGGGATTATGTTTTTAAGATTTTGGAAATGTACAGATTCGGAAATACTTTTATTGGGTGGATTAAGTTACTTTATAGACACCTGGTAGCGGCTGTTCAAACGAATGGATTAATTTCAGATTATTTCACTCTGGGTAGGGGCAACCGGCAGGGTTGCCCTCCTTCCCCCTTATTGTTCTGTCTTGCCCTGGAACCATTAGCAGCCACGATAAGAAAGGAGGATGATCTTCCAGGGGTGGTGGTGGGAGGTATGGCTCATAAGCTTTTGCTTTACACAGATGATATTTTATTATTCGTCTCGGACCCTACTAGATCTATGCCTTGCCTCCACAGAATTATTAATTCCTTTTCTAAATTCTCAGGATACAGAGATAATTGCTCTAAATCTGAAGCTTTGGCTCTGACAGCATACTGCCCGGTAACGGCTTTTCAGCCGGGCGCCTTCCAGTGGCCCACACAGGGCATTAAGTATTTGGGTATTGTATTCCCAGCAGATTTGTGTGATTTAGTTAGTTAATGTTGACCCTTTAATAAAAAGGTTTTCAAGCGATGTGGGCAGGTGGGCTTCATTACATTTATCTATGACTGGGAAGGTTAATGTTATTAAAATGAATTGAATTCCAAAATTCAACTACCTGCTACAATCTCTCCCTATAGATGTCCCCCTCTCATATTTCAAGCAATTTGATAGCATAGTGAAGTCCTTCATTTGGAATGGTAAACATCCCAGATTACACTTCAGTAAGTTACATAGGCCGATTGACAAAGGTGGGCTAGGGCTACCCAAGATTTTGTTTTATTATTATGCATTCGGTCTCAGACATTTGGCTCATTTGTGGCTTCCACCTGAGAGAGCCCCTCCCTGGTTTTGTATTGAACAGGAAGTTCTTGCCCCTATCTCGTCATTGCAAATCCTTTCTATCAAACTAACCAGAGAAGTTAGGTTACACCCCATTATCTCGCATTTGCATGCGGTATGGACAAAAGTGTCCAGAATGTTTAATTCAAACATTTATTACAATGTTGCTTCAAGCATATGGCTGAACCCAAAATTATGTATTGACAAGTCCCTTTTCTGCTGGACAGAGTGGATTGTGAGGGAGATTAATATGCTCGGTGACCTATATGAGAGTGGAGTGTTGAGATCCTTTGAAAATATGGTTCAACATTTTGTGATTCCCAGGTCTCAATTCTTGAGATATTTACAACTGCGGCACCTGCTCTGTACTTTTTTTGGGAGTAGCATACACCCCCCTAAAGCGGCAGACAGTCTGGGAGTGGTGATTACTGCCTCTGGAAAAGGTTATGAGGCATCAGTGTATTACTTCCTGCTAATTCAGAGTCTGGGGGACAGAGCTTCAACTTCTCTCAAGAGATTATGGGAGAAAGATTTAAACTTGGTATTGGAGGAGTGAGTGTGGGCTAGGATTCTAAAAAGCGTCAAGTCTGCATGTAGAGATGCAAGGGTGTGCCTTATGCAAGATTCTATATCAAGATTTTACATCGATTCTATTGGACCCCCTCTAGATTGTATAGGCTTGGTCTTAAAGACACACCCACCTGTTGGCGATGCCAATCAGAAGATGGGGACACAACCCATGTTTTTTGGTGGTGTGTTTAGATCCAAGAATTTTGGTTGAGGGTTCAGAGTTTATATGTGACGTATTGGGCACTCAAATTTCATTTTGCCCCAGACTCTGTATTTAAGGCAATGGGGCGGTCATTAATATAGGGGATAAATATATAAGAAATTGTGTTCTAGCCAGTGTTATGATCTGCAGACAGATTATACTTAGGGGTTTGAGGTTGGCTGGAGTGCCCTCATTTTGGGAGTGGTGCACGGAGATGGGCAGGGTGGCAGCATTTTAAGAAATGTCAGATAGAAGGCTAGGCAACCTGGGGGTATTTAATAGGAAGTGGGGCAGGTATTTGACCTTTGTGGAAGGCTCTCGGGGAGGGGCAGTGGAGAGGGATTAATAGTTTTAAATGTGTGTGATTATTATTTAATTTTGTTGCATTTATATATATATATATATATATATATATATATATATATATATATATATATATATATATATATATATAGTAAAAAAAAGTTTTGAAACACATTCTTTATTATAATTTTTTTTTCTCCACATTTTAGAATAATAGTGAAGTCATCAAAACTATGGAATAACATAAATGGAACTATGGGAATTATGTTGTGACTAAACAGAATCCAAAATAAATCAAAACTGTTCTATTTTAGCATCTTCAAAGTAGTCACCCTTTGCCTAGAATTTGCAGACATGTACTCTTGACATTTTCTCAACCAACTTCTTGAGGTATCACCCTGGGATGCATTTTAAACACTACTGAAGGAGTTCCCATCTATGTTGGGCACTTATTGGCTGCTTTGTTTATTATTATTATTTGGTCCAAGTCATCAATTTCAAAAACGTTTTTTATATATAAGGTATACCTTTCACCGATATATTGGTATCGGCGTATGGTGTCTTGGTAAGTTAACTAGTTTGTGAAATACATACTGGAAACTTAATAAAGAATAACCCCATAATTTTCCCTTTTCAGTATAACTAATATAACATTAACCTTGTCCTTGACAACCATGTCACTCATGTCTGTTTGCTGTTAGCCAGCTATAGTTTGTCAGTGCTGTAGCAGATTGAAAGGTAAACATCAGGGCATCTTTTTGCAGCTCAGCAGACAATGGTGCGGTGGTGGATTGTGTTTGATGAATGTTGATTTCTTGCTATGTTGTTACCTAGTTGTTGAGACACAATGCTGGAAAGTAAAATAAACAACGTCCGTCTTTTACTCTCCGTGACAACGAGCTTATAGCTAACTAGCTAATCGCGTAGCTACTTTCATTGTTGTCAGCTGAGTGGAAGCTTATGAGTAAACGTATTCACCAAACTGTTTTGTTCAGGATTCACAGTTTGGTACCCCCTTCAACCGAACAATTCCAGTCGTTGCATTTATAAAATGTAATATTTAAAAGTCTGGTTTTCCACCGTTGAAAGTTTCCCCTGAACTTGTATAGCAGAATACGGTGTAACACCGCTGCTTATCTGTTTATCTTGACTCAGCATTATTAATATAGTCAGCATTTGACTGATATTAAACAGTACTGATGTTTATTTAGCTATTTATTTTATTTTTATTTATTCTTTATTTTAATGGTCAGCATTTGACTGATACTAAACAGTACTGATGTTTATTTAGCTATTTATTTTATTTTTATTTATTCTTTATTTTAATGGTCAGCATTTGACTGATGCTAAACAGTACTGATGTTTATTTAGCTATTTATTTTTATTTTTATTTATTCTTTATTTTAATGGTCAGCATTTGACTGATACTAAACAGTACTGATGTTTATTTAGCTATTTGTTTTATTTTTATTTGTTCTTTATTTAAATGGTCAGCAAATGACTTATACTAAACATACAGTACTGATGTTTATTAAGCTATTTATTGTATTTTTATTTATTCTTTATTTTCTCAGTGTTCATTTCTAGAATTGGTTGACAATGTGTAATAATAATGTCAAATATTCTTTGATAAAAATATTTGAGAAAGCAGCCTTCTGAGTACATTTGCATAGTTATATCGGTGCAAAATCAGTGAACAATCCACACAGAAATGGTCTGTTTTCATTCCAGCTCAAAAATGAAATATATCGGCCACCATAATCGGTGAATTTTCCCTCTCTAACATCGGTATCGGTCTCAAAAATAATATTTAAAAGTCTGGTTTTCCACCGTTGAAAGTTTCCCCTGAACTTGTATAGCAGAATACGGTGTAACACCGCTGCTTATCTGTTTATCTTGACTCAGCATTATTAATATAGTCAGCATTTGTCTGATACTAAACAGTACTGATGTTTATTTAGCTATTTATTTTATTTTTATTTATTCTTTATTTTAATGGTCAGCATTTGACTGATACTAAACAGTACTGATGTTTATTTAGCTATTTGTTTTATTTTTATTTATTCTTTATTTAAATGGTCAGCAAATGACTTATACTAAACATACAGTACTGATGTTTATTAAGCTATTTATTGTATTTTTATTTATTCTTTATTTTCTCAGTGTTCATTTCTAGAATTGGTTGACAATGTGTAATAATAATGTCAAATATTCTTTGATAAAAATATTTATTTAAGAAAGCAGCCTTCTGAGTACATTTGCATAGTCATATCAGTGCAAAATCAGTGAACAATCCACACAGAAAAGGTCTGTTTTCATTCCAGCTCAAAAATGAAATATATCGGCCACCATAATCGGTGAATTTTCCCTCTCTAACATCGGTATCGGTCTCAAAATCCCATATCGGTCGAGCTCTAATATATATTTAGTTTATTTGTTTCTTTGTGTGTGAATTGTAGCTTTGACCACAGGGATGTTTGTTGGGGGTCAGGGTGGGGATGGTGATTGGGAGGGGAGAAGGGAATAATGGGGGTTAAAAGTTGATTCTGTACATATATGTTTTGTTTTTCTGTTTCATGTGTTGGAGTCAATAAAAAAAAAAAGAAAGAAAAAAAAAGCTTTAACGCAAGGACAGGTTCAGTGTGAATGACCCCTTAGTTTTGAAAAAAGGTTTTAGCATAATTTGTTTACAGGTGCTTCTTGGTTTGATATTTTGAATATAATGAAATTCATACATTTGTAGCATAAGTGTCCAAATAATTTTTGGGGCCAATGTATGTTTAAAAGATAAATAAATAAATAAATAAAAAATAGAATGCATCCTGTGTAGACTTTTTGATCTCACTGAGGCAAGCTACTCAAATACCCCCTTCTCTTTTATTCCTGAGAAATAGCTGTAGAGATATTTTTACAGTGGTACTGCACTGTCATAAAGCTGTATAATATAAGATCATCCCACTCCATAAAGCAACTGTGTATCTGTGATATCCTAGAGAAGGGTACACACTACTCTGATATTGTTTGAACTAATATTCAGTAATTCTCTCTCAGAAAGTATTGCTCCTGAACTGATTAGACAGCATCGAACATGCTCACATGTGATACCCTGTAGAGCCACGTTGTTCCCACACTATGGGATGTAATCAGTGTTTTCAGGGATTGTCCTTAGAGAGGAAGGAGGAATTGAGTGAAGATGAAATTAGTATTACTCACTCTTTACCGTATAAATCCTCCCTCTGCCTCTTTTTATAATGGATTTACCTCATGGATTCACACTATATGTAATTACACCACAAATTAACCATTAATTACCTTCACCTGTCTTGCTAATGAAATGCATTCCATAAAATACACTAGAGCATGATGGAACACAATGGAAAGACAACATATCTAGTATTGTTTAAAGCTGAACTTTAAGTGAACTTTAGTACCATATAAAGCTATATAAAGTGTATATATACTTTACATAACTTTAAATGGTACTAAAGTTTCTCAATAGGCCTTTCTCAATATTTTTGCTCTTAAATGGCTTAAAAAGGTAATTTTAACCTTATTTTAACTATTTCAACCAAACAGCGATTCTAGCCAAGTAGATTCAAAATTCTTAATGTAAGGATATTTCAAATACAGTTAAAACCTTGTACAAATTATTAATTATTGATGCATGTTTTGTTTGTCACTATATGAACAAAAGGAATATATATATATATATATATATATGTATATATTTTATCAGTATAATTTATAGTATATGCATCAGTATAACTATACATAGTAAATAGCAACATTAACCTAAATATTTTTACCAAAATAATAAAATAATGAATACATGAAAAATGCCATGGGAAGACGTTGGGGAATGAGTAATGACACAAACAAATAGTTGAATCAGAGTTTGGATCATTTAATTAAAAACAGACAGTTTGAACTGATTCACAGAAATGAATCAAACTGTGAAACTATGCGGATCATGAAACTAGTCTACATGTTTTTTGGAAACATGATAACACTTTACAAAAAGGTTCCATTTGTTAACATTTAGTTAACATAATCTAACAATGAACAATACTTTTACAGCATTTATTAATCTTAGTTTATGTTAATTTTAACATGTAGTAATACATTTTTGAAATCAAAGGTTGAAAATATTAACATTAGTTAATGCACTATGAACTAACATGAACTAACAATAAACAATTTAGTTTTTATTAACTAATATTAACAAAGATTAATAAATGCTGTAAAAAAATATATCTTTCATTGTTAGTTCATGATACCTAATGCATTAACTAATGTTAACGAAACATAACATAAACATAACAAAGTGTTACCGGAAACTTAACCACCAAATACAAAGTGCATTAAAATCATAGCAATATATTAATTTTTATATCATCATCAAAATCATTATGAATATATTGTGAATATTCCGTTTATATATTTCCCCGCCCTGTGTTGCTCAGATCAGCTATTTCTCTGATCATACAGCCTTCACATGATATAACTGATTAAGATCATTCTCATTCATTTCTCTTTCAATGCTGAGCCTGAGCCTTCTGAGCTCTGCTGTTGGCTCACAGAACATCCGCACGTCATTTGGCTCCCGATCCTGTCAAAGGATTTTATCTCATGTTTTTGAGGAGGGAATCAGACAGACCTCAGACAGTTGTGCAGAAGATTTTGCTGGGCCAAGGCCCACAGGGAAATCTTCCTCGGCTGGATTACTGCTAAGATGTTGTTCATCGCTCATTTGTGAACAAAGCATAAACAGCAGTGAAGAACAAACACAAACACACAAACACTGGAATGATGACCTACCCAGAGCTACTCTATGAGATAATGCTTAGTAGGTTTGGTGTAAATAGCACATTATCCCTGCAAAAAAAAAAAAAAAAAAAAAGCTTAAACCAGCCTAAGGTGCTTAACTGGTCTCACAGCTTAGGCAAGATGGTTAGGCAGGTCTGTTTTGATATCTTTCAAGGGTTTTAGGGCACTTGTCATCTGGTCAGGACAGGAAACCAGCTGGCTGACCACCAAAACCAGCTAAACACCAGCTTGTCCAGGCTAGGAGACCAGCTAAGTCCAGCAAATCAGCTTGGGTTGGTTTAAGTTTTTTTTAAAAATTTTAAATTATTTAAATTTTTAAAATTTTTATTTTTATAACCAGCTAGATGAAATTATGTCTATATTAACAATATTGTGTAAAAACAGGTCCGGTTTATGTAAGTTGTTTACTAAGTGCAATCCAGTTAATAATAAAAAATAACAGGAAAAGCTTAACTTCTACCTACATAACATATGAGCTGCCTGCCTACAAAACATCTTAAGGCATCATAGGCACACTCCCTATGTGAAGGCTTGTTTCCAAAAATATCTTCTTTTGGCCAAATTCGAGGGCAAAATCCTATTTTCCCTTCGAAGATGAGACAATCCCAGACTGCACTGTAACAAGCAAAAATTCATCTAACTTGGCAGACGGAATTTAGGGAAATAAAATATTTGCATACAATACAATATTTCATTCAAAACTGTAAAGCGGGCTATTAAATATTTGTGTGCACTATGTGTTTTTGTGCTTTATAGAATATTGCATTGTTAGTGTATCTGTAAGACGAGAGAGTACAAGATGTCTTTGATATGGAGGAGAAGGAGGAGGGTGGGGTAAGAACAAGAGATGATGATGGAAGTTTCCTTATCATCATTTAACCATCTCTGAGAGGATCCAGCAGCCCTGTACTGGGCATGCTCATTACAACTCTGTGTTCTGGGTCAGGGAATGGACCATTCCTTTGCCTAGACTGGCTGCTAAACAGACAGAGCTTTCTGTGTGCATGTTTTTGAGATAAAGTGCACGTATGCATGCAAATCTATTTTGTTTGTGTCAGGAAATGCAGAGGCAGGACCCAAAAGCTGAGTTAAAAAGGGGATTTATTTATAAAAAAAACAAAAACCAACATAAAGCTCCCACAAGGGGGAAAACCAAACATAAATTACCCCGAAGGGGAAAAAATGTAATCCAGGCTGGGGCAGACGGAAACAGGAGAACCAGGACCGAACAGGAACAGGGCTGATAAACAGGACCGACATGAACGAGACCAACAAACAAGACCAACTGGAACACACAAGACTGGAAACATGATGAACATGCACTGGACAGCAAACACAAGGAGACTAAAATAGGGAGAGAAATAAAACGGTTAACAGGGGACAGGTGAGGCAAATGAACTAATAATAAGCAAACAAGGAGGTGGGGTATGACGTAAGATAAAGAGACACACGGCGATACAGAAACAAAACAAAGCCACGTGCTCTCACAAGACAACAAAACACCGGAATGGCATGAGCGCACATCGCCAAGACAATAAGGCAAAATACACCCATGCCAACCGACAAACAAGACGCGAGAATGCGTAGCAACGCCAAACAAAGCAATGCCACGCACTCTCACACTAAATGAAACCTGAGCGTACATTGCGAGGCAAACACCACGCGATGCATGCAACAGGCAACAAAAACAAGACAAGACACCTGTGCAAGAGTTCGGCCACACACACACCCGACACCTTAGACCAAAGTGACCGAACCTCAGCACAACATGAAGACAGCTCGCGACCCGGGCACACAACGCGAGTGTGACATGAGGCGCACCTGCGTTCGTGAGAGCCAGACAAAATATTGACGTGAGTGCATGCTGCCAAGATGACATAAGCACGATGCACCCACGTCAATAACAGACAGACAGACATGGAGCACGAGTGTCTGGATCCCGACACAGAACAAAACCGAACCAGACAGGAAGTCAGAATCCAGACACCGTGCTCCCGACATGAAACAAGACAGACTGAAGAGCGCACGGCAGGGAATACAACCGAAACCGCACACTCACACAAAGACAGACAACGAAACACAAGACAGACATGGGACGATGATGCCACAGTCCTGTCAGACCAAAACCCAGATTGACAGGACCGTGACAATACTGGTAAGTGATTAATCTTTATGTTTAGATTTGAGGTTTGGGTTAGGTTAGGTTAGGTTAGGGCTTAGTAGGGGTTAGGGTTAGGCGTTAAACTTTGAAAAAATCATAAGAACACTCACACACTTATGTTTCTCTTTCTTCAGTGGTACACTACAGTGATTTTACTATTAAAATTGTAAGTGCACTGACTGAGGGTCAAAATAATTTCTATGCTCAGACAGGAGAGCTGTTGTGCTTTGGCCCCCAGTAGCAGTCCATTAGAGTGGACTTCTGTCTTCCTAATGGTGAAACTTCAGGAGAGAGAGAATAAGAGTTTTATAGGTGGGGAATTTGTGTGCTTGTGTTTGTGCGTGTCTGTGTGCATGTGTTTGTGACCGTTTCCTCTCTCAACCCTCTAAATCCATTATCCAAATTTAGGTCATTTTGGTGAAAAGTTGTCTCTTGTGCTGTGACTTGTTTATCAAGCCCTGCCCACTCTCCCTGTCTGAGCCAATTGAAAAAAATTAACATACACATGCATCATGTAAAAGGACCGGGTTTAAACGTCAGCAATGACATTTCTGTGCAGCTATATATAGTTTGGACAGTTCTTTCTTTCATCCTATCTTTTTCATTATGGGCCATCATCAAAAGTAATGAGACAGAGATAGCAGTCCGTTTGAAAGAGCTTTGATTGGGTTTCATCTGATTGTGGTCACACCATCCAGACATTATTTCTGCTTGAGTGGACTTGAGGGAAAAAAGGCAATTGGTGGGTTTCTGCTGCCATTTTGCTATCAGTGGAGCATGTCAGCATATAGATTTGAGATTATAGGGTGAAACATACCTGGATCTCTATGTGTGTGGTTACTTTGAACACACTGTAACCACATGTATATTACATATATATTACTGAGCACTTAAAGGTGTTTAAGACATTACAGACATTAAGCATAATTTTCTGTAAAGCTGCTTTGAAACTATGTGTATTCTGAAAAGTGCTACACAACTAAAAATGACTTCACTTGACTTGCTATCAGTCCATTAAAATATTTAATCACGATTAAACGTACGATTTTTTAAAGTTAATCGTGATTAATCAAAGATTTTGAAAGTGCTGAAATTTTACTCTATATATACTTATTTTCCTGTCAAAATGCGTTCATTTCCTTTTTTAGGAAGGAAAACAAAACATTATGTAACAGTAATGCTTTAGTAACATTTTCCATACATAGCCTTTCACAGTATAAAAATAGAGTGAAACGCTGCCGCCATTCTTAAAGAGACAGTACCAATTTAGCTCTTGTTCTACATATCAATGTAAATACTTGTAAACAGTACAAACTATGCATATAAAAAAACAACATGTTTATATATATATATATATATATATATATATATATATATATATATATATATATATATATTAGGGTGTCATAAAATATTGATTATTGGTCGGCATGTTATTTTATCGATACATTTGAGGCATCTGTATATTAACATCAGCTGACATTTAAATTAGAAGCCTAATTAATTCACAAAAAATACTCTCTCTTTCTTTCTTTCTTTCTTTCTTTCTGTTTTTCTTTCTTTTTGTCTGTATCTCTCTCTCTGCTTTTTTCTCTTGTCCACTCAAGTGTTCTCATCTGTCCATCACACCAGCTAAATCAAGTTGTTATTCATTGGATGAGTGGTTTGCTCTGGGCTGTAGTACTCACACCAGAAAAAACTCATACACACATTCATATTTATGTTCACATGTTCTTTGGTTTACTTTTAATAATTTGTGCACACTTTATGGCTTGCAAAATGATGATTTTTACTAATCAACTACCTCTTGTAAATTAAAATGACACCACACGCAATGCAGCATAATTGGTCTTTTTCATGGTCTTCCACTCATGGTACGGTACCTGTCTAATTAGATTAGAGGACCAGAACTAACTGTTGTATAAATAATGATACATATACACTCACATATACTTGTGTATTAAGCAGTGAAAGGTCAGGACAAGTGTACTGTCAAAGAAAATGTTGTCTCAGTCAGTGCGTTCCTGGTGGTTAGTCTTTGTTTTTATGTTGTAATTTACTCTGTGGGCTGGGCATGGGCCTAGATTTTATGCCCTTCACTAGGATGATTCTATCAGTTGGGTAGGTGGTCAGTGAGTATGAATGGGAGTGTGTTTATGTATGTGTGAGATTGACAGGAACATGGAGCCGGTTGCACGAGCACAGATCAGGAAATCCTGCCATGGAAACACCTGAGCTTACAGAGTCCAGCTGGTTGTGTTAGCAATAAAGCAGATGCAAGATCAGTGTGCATGGTGTAAATAGGTATAAATAGGTATTTGTACGTGTTAGGGATGTGCAAAACAACATCTTTGAAAGATTTACTTTGTGGGTTGCCAATGGGTCTCAAGGAAGATAAGCAGAGAAGTGTGGACAAAGCATCATATCTGGGAAAAAATCTGTTCTGTAAAGTCAAGACTGGGCGATACATCATTGTGTGTAAAGGATGCTTGTAATCGCTAACATGGGGTGGAGTTCAGTCTTGCAGTGTGACCCGATTGGATGGGGTGTTTTCGTAGGTGAACTGAATCCAAATTAAATCTCAGTCTGTGTTTCACTCCACAGTCGCTGACGCGAAGTTGTGCAACTAGGGATTTTTCATGTTACACGTATTACATCCGAACATTGTCTGGCGTGTCGAGTGAAGGATTTAAACTCATACTAATCCGCCACTAGCATGCGACTGGAGCCGTGTCTGACCATTTGCTCTGCATCCAAGTGCTGATTAAAACAAGCAGAGGGTACAAGCGTTTGGTGACTTAATTCCAGGAACAAGGAAAATGAACTGCTTGTTTGAGTTTGTGGGAAGTGAAGGATTTTAATCCTTTTGTTTGAGCGCTACTAGCTCTTGCTCTTTCTCAGGCTCTTGTCCCGTCAGTGAAGTGTCCTAAGCCATTTGAAGTGAAAGATGTAGAGTTGGTCTCTCTTTAAGCTGAATGGAGGTGGCCTTCAAATTGCCACTGGACTCACACCCTTAGGAATAACCCACCCCCTCCCTTCTCTCTCTCTCTCTCTCTCTCTCTCTCTCTCTCTCTCTCTCTCTCTCTCTCTCTCTCTCTCTCTCACTGGTGACTGACATTGTTTTTAAAGATTCCAAATCAGTGTTACCACAATTCCAAAAGTGATGCTATAATTATTAAATTCACACACACTCTCTCAAGCACAGCTTCAACTCAGCAGAACCAAATCATGACTTTGGTGTAAAAGAAGTGTTCTTAAGCTTCCTGTGTATATGCAGACAGCAGGATAATGTAGGTGTATGAATATGTCCGAACATTGTACTGTCCATCTTGTTTCTGACTTCTGCATCAGCACTTTGTGCCCTATGTGGGATCTTTCAATAGGATGTATATAAAAGCACAGCTTAAGGCCAGAAACACAGTTTGACAGGTGCATTGCAAGCGAATGGTCCCATTGTACATATTTAACATGCTTTCTTGCATTACTGTGGCAATACCCAGATAACCTCAGTATTCCGGGGGCGATAGAGTTACCTTCAAATGTCTGTACCATTAAACTGGATATTCATGAAACAGTAGGCAAACAATGCTGGATGATGTACTGGATCTGCTCAAAATAAGTAATCCACTACAAGTTACTAATTACTTCTCTGATATTTAATTAGATGACTTTACTGATTATTTTATCTAAAAAGTAATCACATTACTAATTATTTACTTTTAAGTTACTTTCTAAATCACTTTTCCTAGATAGGTTTTTGGTTTTCCGATCATTCAAAATGTCTTTATTTCCTCCTCGTTCATTGTCACACACCCTTCAGCTGTCACAGAAACACTAACAGATGTACATATGAATTCATATTTTAAATGTATTATACATATTACTTTAGCACAAGTAATGTACTGAAAAGTAATTACTTTAATTGAGTCAGTAACTGTAATCTGATTACAAAAATTTTAAATTACACTACTTTTTTGACTTAACTTAAGAATTAGATTACAGTAACTAATTACTTTGTAATCAGATATACCCAACATTGTTCAAAACAAGCATTCCACACTTGTAACACATTCCACACTTCACTTTGCATTCCGTTCACTCCCATTCAAACACATCCGAACGTGTGAGACCGGAAACGCAAGCTCATGGGAAGAAATATTGTGTTCAACAGCAGATAAAACAGACCTCTTACTCTTGGTACATATCTCAAAGCTGCATGTTTTATTGTTTCAGGAGAGTGAATAGACAATTTGTTTATCAATTGGGTTGCTAGGAGACATCTCTAGTGACAGACGAGCCCCTACTAAGCTAACAGGAGCATTACAGTTTTGTTTCCTTACACGTCATGTACATCTGGCAATGGAATGCCTTTATGGTCGGAGATCGGTGATATCATGTAGGAATATCCCACATCTGATTTGAATGGAACACAGCATAAGGTATGCTAATTAACACACTACTAAATATTTGAGTGTTGCGCTATAACTTAGGTGAAAGATAATCCTATGTAGAAACTAAATATTTAGAGAAACCTCAGACCAGGAGTAACTGTTGGAATAAAAATTAATTGACATCAATGAGCTCATGTTTGGCGTGAGAGACTTCAATCAGTATGATGACATTTATGAATTCTTAAGCATGAAACTGATCTAAACTGTGTGCTTTCCTGCATACATTGCCCCATGTTGTTGGCATGCCAAGTTTCAACTCACACAAAATATATAAAGGATATTAAAATTAATAAAATGTCAGTTTTTCCAGTCTTTTGTTTTAGTATTTATTTATTGCCCCTTATTAATTGTAGATAGAGTTCCTGAATATTTTTATTTACATATTTAAATAGAAAATAAAAATTATATTCAGTAATCTTTTACGTATTCAATGGAAATGTAATTTATTACGGTTCACAGTTACCAAAAAGGTTTGAACATCAATCGTAACCGCAAGATTAAAACTCAAATGCATGGCTTTTCAACACTTCTCTTTACAAATTTTAAGGCTACTTTTTGGATCATTAAAGGTAAACAGAATATTAGATGGCATCTGAAGGGTTTGTATATGGATCTCACACATTCTCGTTCATTCTCTGTGTGAGGTGCATAGCTGTTATTAGTATGATTTAACTAGGCCTGCTTTTCTAATTAGCCTACTCCACTTCTGGGAGGGTATAAAAAGCTTGTCTTCTCTCAGAGGAAACACTGCTCCTTCTCTCCTCATTTTTCACTGTTCCCAGCATGCACGGTAACGTTCATTCCAGCTGATGTGTGTGTGTATGTGTTTGTCTATGGGAGAGAGAATGTGTTTGTGAGAATGTGTATTTGTATCTTAGTGAATTCATGTTCTCATTTAGGACAGATTCTTTAAAAATGTTCTAATCAGTAGCTAGCTATAAACATGTTGATAATTTGTGCTACAACGCAGACAGCATTTGCAAATAAACATGCTATCAGCAGGCACAATTTATTCTTAGTGAATAGTACCATCTGTTTGGCTTGTGTATTTTTACATTTGTCCTTCCTCTCTCTATATATGTTTTTGTGAGTTTGTGTGTGTCTTTGTAGTCAAATATAGTTCAAGCTGCTTTTGTCTGCTGGGAGACTATGTCTGCGTGTGAAGTAGGACAAATAGCTGGACAGTGTCTTAACTGTGAGTCTTCAGTTTTCATGGAGGGAAGACTCTCACTATGTATCTCTCTCTCGCTATCTCTTTCAGTCTATGTGTGTGTGTGTATATTTGTGCGTGTACTCTCTGTCAACACACAAACACATTGGCCCATGGCACTATTCCTTCTCTATTTCCCAGTCCCACTCAGAAGCACTCACTGTCCCAGAGCCACAGGCTCACAGGAAGTGCCACAATCAGACCAGAGGAGACAGATTTCTGACCTCTGTATTCTTGATAAGACATCAGAATTTTATAATCTGGCAGTAATCCCATCAACTGTGCATGACAGAATCTACCCCATGATAGTCTCTCGGTAGGGCTAAGCAATATAGCTAAAAATGTATACCTTGATATTTTTAATATTCAATATATATCTTGATATTTAGGTATTTGCTTTGAAAATATACATACATTTGCTTTAATCAGAGGAACCATCAGTTCAACAAAACAATTGGACTGTACTCCCGATTTACACTTAATTCCGATAAACTCATGATTTTCCCCATCCTCCTGGTAGGGTTGCCACCACACGTCCCGTAATATACGGGATCAATCCATATTTAAATATGAAATGATGCATTCCGTACTGAATTAATATGGGGAGCGATTTGTCCCGTAAGCTAGTCAGTTGGTGTCACTGTGAAATTGTTTCAGATCGTTAATTTAACATTGATATAAGTTGAACACTGGGTAAGGGGTCGTCTGAAAAGTCCACACATTGTGCTGAAACATGCTAATACTGTGAAGGGTGTGGTATGGGACCGTCTGAAAAGTCCACACATTGTGCTAAAACAGTGGAAATTTGTATTGAAAAACAGGTTAAATGTTCAATAAGATGTTTAAATTTACACAGATCCAACATGTATGAATACAATCACTGAGTCATAAAGACAAGCAGTACAGGTGAAGGAAAAAAATAAATAATTACAATTATTATATATTTTTTTAAAACATACGTATACATAAGATAAAGAAGATAAATAATCGAAGAAATAAAAAGGATTTTATTTTTTTTATAAGTCATGGGTCAGGAAGGTTTTCAGCATATAAGAAAAGATATACACTTTTTATTATTAATCAACTCAAATATGCATTTATCGCTAAATCTGCCAAGGATGTGGTGAGGGACCATCTGAATACATTACTTGGTATTATTCATCTTCAGTGTGTTATTACTGACCAGTACTGCTGCTCCCTATACGAATATTATGCAGTCTGCGTAGTGCACCTACTTCCAACGGTGGAACCATCTTACCTTAGGGGGGCACCAGAAACAACTCCGGCTGCCATTCCTCGCACATACGAACCACGAACCACCAAATCTCCCTACTTTTTACAGTCCGATGTTGGCAGGTATGTGCAAACTAAATGTTAAATTGGTGTTTTGAACCAATTCATTGGAACTGACAGTTCAAAACAACTAATTCAAGGAAATTAAAAATACCAACTCTATCGCCATTTTTGCTAGTCTGCTAAGATCATGTTTATATCAGAGATCATATTAAAATATTAACCCTCTCAGAAGTCATAAGACAAAGGAAAGCAACCCCCTGGCACAGACTTTAGGATTAGTGAATAGAATATAGTGAATTAGGGCTGCCAACAGGGCTGAGAAACAAAATTTGAATTTTTCACTGAAATATTGCCAAAATTCTAATTGTATTCGAATTTTAAAGACATTATTTAAGGTGGGGGAAAAATCTAGAATACATCTGATTTTTAAGTCGACGTTGTCTCCTCGGTCCAAAAGAGAGTGCAACAAATAAATATAAACCAATCAGGTTTTTAAAAAAAATAAATGTTTGTAAGCATGCGCTAGACGGACGTCTTTGACCGTTGCATCATGTCTCACTGTTTTTTCAGCATCTTGTGCAGTAATATTTTTTTAGATGCTATGTCAATTTAAAAGAAAAATTCAACCTTTAAAACATGTCTAGAGTAGTGGTTGACCAATATGGGTTTTTTAATGGCAGATGTGATGCAGATATCCAGAGAGCTGGGTGGCCGATAGGCTGATACAATGCCGATATATCACACAATTTAATATAGTAAATAACATAAACATAAAATTTCTAAAAATAATAATAAATTCTTATTTAGTTCTATATTTACTCAATTTCACACACAACTTAAACTTTGTAAAAAAGAAGAAAAAAATTATATTGTATTTTAAATGGTAGATAGCAGTTTCTTCTGATTTCTGTTTAGTCATACAATTTTAGTAATTTATTTGCACATGAAGAAATTGTTAATATAATAGGAAGAAGGAAATAACAGTACACACAGTAGTCCAGCAACCATGGATGGCATGTCCACGTTAGCAATCACATTTTCTCACATACAGTGCATAGTGAATAAGACATTTACTTAAAGCACACGTGTATATTTACTTTGAAGTTGCACTCACACGCTCGTGTGGATCCAGCGCAAGCAGCAATCTCCTGACAGTTTAAAAAGCCTGGATCGCCTGCTTGGATTGGCACAGACTGACCGTCATGATTTGTGTATCAGAGGAACTTTTGATCCTGACGTTTTGATTCTGGCTGATAGAAGGAAGACAGAGGAAGATATTAGATGAGTGCTCGATGGGAAGAAAACACTGGATTTTCGTGAATTACATCTGTTTAAATTAGATATCTGCATATTTGCAGATGGTATATAATAGAAGTTGTATTGATATTTGCCTTTTATTATTAGAAAAGAAAGTTGAAAATGACAGTGAACTGCTGAGGAGGGGCTGATAGAATACATGCTTTAGAGGTAAATAAATAAGCTCTCCTCAGTTAAAAGTTACAGGAAACTGTTGAGGAGAGAGGGATAATGAAACAGGTGAGCACTTTAACATTATGAGCTCAAATACGTCAGCCATGGCTCTGATATGTGGACTTTTAAATGACACTTTGTTTCTATTATTGTAGTAACACGATGGCACGTAACAACAAAATGAACCATGACTGGTCGTTTACATGTCTCAAACAAATCGGGCAAGCAGGAAAATGTATCGGCGATAAATTATAAAGTCGGCGATATATCGGTTGACCACTAGTCTAGAGACTAGTGTTGTATTCGTTGCACTGTGTCTGTTTTAGCCCAAGAATGTAAGTCATCATCAGTGCTTCAAGGTTCAAGGTATTTTATTGTCATTCTGTACATGTTGACACATGAGAACGAAATACAGGTGCATCTCAATAAATTAGAATGTCGTGGAAAAGTTCATTTATTTCAGTAATTCAACTCAAATTGTGAAACTCGTGTATTAAATAAATTCAGTGCACACAGACTGAAGTAGTTTAAGTCTTTGGTTCTTTTAATTGTGATGATTTTGGCTCACATTTAACAAAAACCCACCAATTCACTATCTCCAAAAATTAGAATATGGTGACATGCCAATCAGCTAATCAACTCAAAACACCTGCAAAGGTTTCCTGAGCCTTCAAAATGGTCTCTCAGTTTGGTTCACTAGGCTACACAATCATGGGGAAGACTGCTGATCTGACAGTTGTCCAGAAGACAATCATTGACACCCTTCACAAGGAGGGTAAGCCACAAACATTCATTGCCAAAGCAGCTGGCTGTTCACAGAGTGCTGTATCCAAGCATGTTAACAGAAAGTTGAGTGGAAGGAAAAAGTGTGGAAGAAAAAGATGCACAACCAACCGAGAGAACCGCAGCCTTATGAGGATTGTCAAGCAAAATCGATTCAAGAATTTGGGTGAACTTCACAAGGAATGGACTGAGGCTGGGGTCAAGGCATCAAGAGCCACCACACACAGACGTGTCAAGGAATTTGGCTACAGTTGTTGTATTCCTCTTGTTAAGCCACTCCTGAACCACAGACAACGTCAGAGGTGTCTTACCTGGGCTAAGGAGAAGAAGAACTGGACTGTTGCCCAGTGGTCCAAAGTCCTCTTTTCAGATGAGAGCAAGTTTTGTATTTCATTTGGAAACCAAGATCATAGAGTCTGGAGGAAGGGTGGAGAAGCTCATAGCCCAAGTTGCTTGAAGTCCAGTGTTAAGTTTCCACAGTCTGTGATGATTTGGGGTGCAATGTCATCTGCTGGTGTTGGTCCATTGTGTTTTTTGAAAACCAAAGTCACTGCACCCGTTTACCAAGACATTTTGGAGCACTTCATGCTTCCTTCTGCTGACCAGCTTTTTAAAGATGCTGATTTCATTTTCCAGCAGGATTTGGCACCTGCCCACACTGCCAAAAGCACCAAAAGTTGGTTAAATGACCATGGTGTTGGTGTGCTTGACTGGCCAGCAAACTCACCAGACCTGAACTCCATAGAGAATCTGTGGGGTATTGTCAAGAGGAAAATGAGAAACAAGAGACCAAAAAATGCAGATGAGCTGAAGGCCACTGTCAAAGAAACCTGGGCTTCCATACCACCTCAGCAGTGCCACAAACTGATCACCTCCATGCCACGCCAAATTGAGGCAGTAATTAAAGCAAAAGGAGCCCCTACCAAGTATTGAGGACATATACAGTAAATGAACATACTTTTCAGAAGGCCAACTATTCACTAAAAATTTTTTTTTTTATTGGTCTTATGATGTATTCTAATTTTTTGAGATAGTGAATTGGTGGGTTTTTGTTAAATGTGAGCCAAAATCATCACAATTAAAAGAACCAAAGACTTAAACTACTTCAGTCTGTGTGCATTGAATTTATTTAATACACGAGTTTCACAATTTGAGTTGAATTACTGAAATAAATGAACTTTTCCACAACATTCTAATTTATTGAGATGCACCTGTATATACTCAGGACCAGCAACATACTATATAAAATATACATACAATAAAATAAAATAATTTAATAGGCAAAAGACTAAAACCTATTATAAAAAAAAAAACAAAAAAAAACAAAAACAACTAAGGCCTATTTATAAAAAAAAAAACTAAAACCTATTATTAAAAAGCAGTGCATCATTTTAGCATATTTAAACCAGAGCAGAGAGCAACATTATGACAAAGCAGCACAGCACAATGAGATAAGAGGTATAAGTATAAATATAAGGAGAGATCAGGCACTAAGGCAGGGAGTTCATGAGTCTTCCAGCCTCTGGAAAGAAGCTGCATTTGAGCCTTGTTGATCTGGATTTAATGCTTCTTAGCCTTCTGCCTGAGGGGAGGGGGTCGAACAGTTCGTTTGCCGGGTGGGTGGAATCCTTCATAATACAGGATGCTCTGCTTCTGCACCTGCTGGTATAAATTTCCTCAATGGAGGGGAGGCTGCTGTGAGTTATTTTTTGGGCAGATTTGACCACCCTCTGCAGCGCCTTCTTGTCTGCAGCAGAACAGTTCCCGTACCAGACAGTGATGGAAAAGGTGAGTGTACTCTCCGCCACACACCGATAAAATGCTAACAGATCCGGAGTGCTGAGACCAGCCCGGTTCAATCTCCTAAGAAAATACAGGCGTTGGTAGGCCTTTTTTATAATGCTGGATGTGTTAACGGCCCACGTAAAGTCATTGGAAATGTGTACTCCGAGATACTTGAAACTGGAGACCCTTTCAACAGCTGCTCCTCTGATGAAGAGGGGAGAGGGGGTGTATCCTCTCCTCCTATAGTCCACGACCATCTCCTTCGTCTTCCCCACATTAATGCTGAGGTTGTTTACTCTGCACCAGTCCACAAGTTCTTCCACCTCCTGTCTGTAAAGGGACTCGTCGTTGTGGGATATCAATCCCACCACAGCCGTGTCATCAGCAAACTTCACAATATGACTCCCCGGATATTTAGCCGAGCAGTCATATGTTAATAGCGTGTACAGCAGGGGGCTCAGGACACATCCCTGGGGGGAGCCGGTGTTAAGGATGATAGGTGAAGATGAGATGCCATGGACCTTAACAGTCTGTGGCCTGTTTGTTAAAAAGTCCAGGACCCAGTTACAAAGTGATGGTTTATTGACTAGAGTCTGCGGGACAATTGTATAAAAGGCAGAACTGAAGTGTAGGAAGAGCAGTCCCTGCTCTCCAGATGGGTGAGAGCAGAGTGTATGACCGATGAAACTGCATCCAATACAGACCGGTTCTTTCTGTAAGCATACTGATGGGGGTCCACCTTAATGTCAATGATATCTTTCATGTGGGCCATAACCAGCCGTTCAAAGCATTTCATGATTATCGGAGTGAGAGCCACTGGACGGTAGTCATTCATGCACGTCACAGCCGAGCTTTTGGGCACGGGGATGATAGTAGATGTCTTGAGACACACTGGCACCACAGCCTGGGAGAGTGAGGTTTTAAAGATGTCAGTCAGCACCCCAGCAAGTTCATGTGCGCAAACTCCCAAAACCCTTCCCGGGATATTATCCGGGCCTGCTGCTTTTCGTGTGTTAATTCTCAGCAATGACCTCCTCATAAGGCAGCTCTCCTGGTTGGAGTGTGCGTCCGGAGCAGGGAGAGGAATTGGATGTCTCAAAGCGGGCATAAAATGTATTCAGGGCATCGGGAAGAGATGGATCCTGGGGGCATACAACATCTTTTCTGCTGTAGTCAGTGATGCTCAGATGTGCTTGGCACACATCCAAAATTCGAATGCTCATTTTAGCATTCAAATGTGCACTTTTATCTTAAATTCGCAGATTATTTGAATTTCGAATTTTAATTTGACTGATTTATAGTGAATTTATTGTAAATATGTAATATATTACCCAGCCCTATCTCACAGTTTGCACTCTTATAGTACTATAAGTAACTCTGTGACTCTTCATCTATATCTACTATCCCTCATCCTCTTCCTTACTCCATCTTCTCAGTTCCTTTTTCCCTTGTGCTTCCTATAGATGTTACTTGGAGTGGGCTGAAATGTATAGCGTGCCATAAGAGTGGGGGAGGCGTACGTGCTGAGTAGACGTGTTTACCGACCTGTTTTTGGCAGCATAAACAGCCATATATCCCACTATGAAGAACAGCCTTCCTCTCCAGGGCCCTCTCCATCAGCTTCTTCAGCCTGATAAAATACTTAAAAGCATTATCATCCAAATATGAAAAGCTTTGTTATGAGTCACCAGGGTGAGTGTGTTTGAAGGGGAGCTGCGTAAAAGAACTGCCCATGTGTGTGTGGCAGAGATAAACACTGTGTTAGTGTGAGTGATGAGCAGGGTCAGAGATCAGAATGGATGCAGGATCAGCGTTGTTTGTTGCGTGTGACCCGAGCTGATGGATGGCGGCATGAGAATGTGGAGCACGCCGCTGTGAGTCTTTTATCGGAAGAACTGGACAAGTCCGATCCGTCTCCTCTCCTCCTCCTGCACTGGTCTTTCAGGGCTGGTAACCATGGAAACAACACGCTGACCCCTAGGCCAGTGTCAGTGTTGAGTGTGTGAGAGAATGTGTGTTTGTGTGTGCAGAAATTTGGTGGATAGAGTAGAATGTAAGATATTCCATTCTTAAAGGGATAGTTCACCCAAAAATGAAAATTCACCCATTTACCTCATGTCATTCTGAACCCTGATAACTTACTTTCTTCTGTGGAACACAAAAGGAGATGTCTGGCAGCATATTAGGGATTGATGGCCTCAGTCACCATTCACTTTCATTGTATGGGAAAAAAAGATGCAATAAAATTTAATTGGTGACTGAGACTAACATTCTGCTTAACATCTTTTTTTGTGTTCTACACAAGAAAGAAAGTCATATGGATTTGGAACTGTCAGGATAATGACACTCATGTTGAGTTTTTTTTTTATTTATGGAGATCCAGTCACCTACAGTATGTTTTTGTTTGGTTTGATCATGTGTTGTTTTCCCCTATGTGGTCTCTGTTTCTTGTGTTATGTTAGTTATTTAATCATTTGTTCATTAGTGCTTCCTGCTTTCCTTGTTTCCCCCCTCGTTGATTAATTGCTTCCACCTGTATTCTTTTACCTTCTGTGTGAATTTATACCTGTCTGCATTCAGTTGTTGTTTGTTGTATTGTCTTGCTATGTTGCCTGTTTTTCAGGTTCTTGTCTTGTTCCTTGCCTAGTCTGTCTTGTCGAGTTTCTCGGGTCATTGTTTACCCATTTATGTTGTGATTTTGTGCCTTTTTGAATTTTCTCAATAATTAAAAAGAACAGTATTCACACTGCCTATGATTGAGTCCTCCTACTTTTTCCAGTCGTGACAGGAACAATATTTGGATTTCCGCCCAAGTTGGTTATCTGATATCAAGTGGCATTCTTTTGCACTTTTCCAAGTAGGAGGTTGGAAATTCAGACTTTCTGGGTTGAATGCAACGCTGCATATGCTATTTTTCTTTATCCTTTCCACTATCATCTCCCTCCCATGGTCACTGGTGACGGTTGCATTCTCCCTCTGTTGGATTAAGAATGACACACACTGATGGGACAGGCACAGCATGGTGTTTTTGTGTGCACTTGATGTTAGACATCAGGGACATGTTGAATTCTTTGAGCTCTTAGGGCCTATGGCACATTGTTTCATTGTATGGACAAAGACACCATTAAAGTGAATGGTGACTGAGGCTAACATTCTGCCTAACATCTCTTTTTCTGTTCAATTTAAGCCATACGTGTTTGAAACAACATGAGGGTGAGAAAATTACATAAGAATTTACATTTTTGAGTGATCTATCCCTTTAAGTACACATACGTTTGCTGGAAGATGTTCATTTGTAAATCACTACAGTATATGAGGGTTGTCTGTACATCTGAAGCCTGTCACTCTTTGGAAAACACACTGCTGCTAGTGTGCTTGGTATCATGTAACTGGCAGTTACAGGCCAGCGGTCTGTGTCAACCCTCAGTCCTTCCAGCTGACAGCTAGCTGCTAATGCTAGTCATACTGACATAAATTGCCATTCTTTTAAGATGGACAAACTATCTGTCATCTTTGTGGTTTCATTGTTTTGAGTTACTATTATATGCGAAACAGAGAGACCGACAGAGAGAAAGAACGTGCAGCTGTGTCAACAACAGGTTGGTTCATCAGAGCCACATCGCGTGCTTTACCTGTACAGACAGGAGCTACTTTGGACCATCGCCCTGTTTCCACGGTGACCCCAATCAGAGAGGAGGACACAGTGGAGGCATGAAAACATAGAAAGCACAGGAAACACCCTGTGTAGCATACTTTATGTCTATGACTGTATTGTGTATATTTCAAACGGAACCTGTATTTTTCAAATACAATAACACCAGAACAGTGAAAAAAATTTGCGCAGTTTTTAGTCATGGAAATGCAAGTAATTATTAGATTGAGTGAAGCGTGCTTCCTGTGAGCCAGTGAACAGGATCCAACAGGTAAGGAATGAGGCATGGTGACAGGGAGTGCAGGCTCGCACGCGCACATGGACACACGCTGAATATATTTGCATATGAATGCATTTTTACAGAAGCATCCTCATTATTGCTCAGCAGCAGATGATTTGGGTTGAAAAAGATTTACAAGATTTACAGCATTGCATGAAGGCTGACCAGATGACAATGACAAAAAAAAAAAAAAAAAAAAAAAAAATAGGATAGATTAGGACCCCCTGAAAAAATGAAAACTTTATAACGTTATGAACATTTAGGCCTAAGAGTATAAAAATGAGAGAAATTTAGTGCAGGGAGCTGCACGGAGAAAATGTCCCCATTGAAATCAAATTGCGTGAATTGCTTTACTCTCATGGCCGAAAAAGCACAAACTGTAAATTGTAGTACCTGTAATTTACGTTGTTGACAAAAAAAGCTGCAAGACTCTTCAAGTAATGTTCACCACAGATCTTATTTCACTCATAAATCAAAAATCGCTACATATTGATGTCATGACTGAACAGCTCTTTCGCTGAGATTATATACATATACACTACCACACTACATGCCTATCTTGATGCTGTGATAAAGTCTGTAGTTCTATGATTGCTGCCTTGCTTTTTGAAGCACAGAGCATTGCCAGATTAAGGTTATTGTGTTGTTGTGTTGGCTCATCTGCTCCCCTTCCCTTCCAGGTGTTCTGTAAAATGTTTGACTGTCTGCAGGTTGTGTCAGATGGGGTAGGTACAGCTGCATGGAGTGAAGAATAGAGAGAGATCTGACTACTGATTGCATGACTGATTGTTAGATGGATCTAACAGCTGGTGTTTGCACTTGACTGGTGTGAATCTGCTTGGTTTTGTTTGCATTGCACACTGAAGTCCTTTAGGGAGTAATGCTAGAAGGTTTTTCTTTATTACACTGATTCATTTTGTGCTGTACATTAAAATTATGACATTATAAAACGGACAGTTCCGACTCTAAATTCTGATTAGATGAGATGCTTTCAAAGCCACTGTAAAATGTCTATAAACACTAGGCTTGTGATCAATGCCTTTTTTATGCATCTGAAGATTTTCCTTAATATACATCGGGATTTTTTCAGATAAAAATGGGGCTGCTCATTGCACAGATTTTTTTTTTTTTTTTTTTTTCGTCTTTTTAAACATATTTCTCAACACAACTTTGGTAAAGTATGAGCGGCAGGGTTAATTAAAGTGGGTCGTGCACCGGACGCTCCTGGCAGATGACATGGCACATTCTAAAATTCTTAACAGTTATTTTCTACAGAGGTACGCACACACCGTCAAAGCTCAGCCTCAAAATTCTGCAGTGCCACGGAGCGCAATTCACATAGTTTTCCATTCATTTCAACCCAAATCATTATCAAAGGACATAGATTATTTACTCTAGCCATCACTGGATGATACATTGTTTATATGTATCTTTCATAGAGCCTTTTTATGGTTTGACAGCTTGAATGAAAGACCTATTCAAGGCTACATACAGAGAAATTTCTTAATGAATGTTACCATTTCTAATTCTTCAGTTTACACAATTACACCAGTTTCATACACTAACCTGCAAACTTATCAACGTCACTTTGTTCATTCTTGAAGTACAAAAACCTTTGTAACTTTGGACTGCCTTCTGCTGCAACACATCAGTTCGTCCTCTTTGTGTTATACCAGTGCTTTTGCTACCCATGACCCGGCTACAGTAAATGTTATATATCCCTCTTGTGTTCTCTCAACACTTTTAGGCCACACTATTAAACAGAAGGCCAACTGAGTGAATTGGAAAGCACACAAATTAGGCTTCCAATTTAAATGTCAGCTAAATTTATTTTGATATATAGATGCCTCAAAAATATATAGATAAAATAATGTGCCGATCAATAATCGATATATTGATATTTTATGACAACCCTAATAAAAACACATCGGTGACCGCACATTCTCTATTAATGCACTTACTTGCATAAACTTAGCTTGGCAATCACATATAGCCTAAAGTTAGAATAGTGAACTATATTTCTTGATAGAAGAAGTGTTTGTTCCAATAATTATTAAAAATGATTTTAACTATTTATTGAGCATTGGTGTCTATTATCATAGAGCTGTTGCCTTGTTTTATATAGCGTTTAATGTGTATTGGATAATATATACCCTTACCTGTGGTAAAGTTACTAACAGAGGGCCTCTCGTGGCTTATTACTTACATTTACTATCAGCGACATCTTCTGATCCTTCCCCCATTTCCAAGTAATTTCTATTTTCTCCTCATCTTTCCAGCTGATTGCTCTTAATTTTCCATCTCTTTCTCTATCAGTCTTTCTTTCTCTCTCTGTGTGTTTATGCCCTGTTACCCATCTAATCGAGGCCTGGCTGTAAGAAACTCCCTCTCTAAATGAAACTGAAATTAGAAGCCCATCAGCAAGGGCATTCTTCACTCCTTAAACAGATCTTTATTCTCCATAAAACTGTAATGTGCTCTCACACAGTCTGCAGCTGGGAGTGTGTACTGTATGTGTGTGTTTTTGTGTGAGCAAACATCAAAATAATGTAAAACAACAGGTTACAGGTGGTGAGGTGTGTGTGTGTGTGTGTGTGTGTGTGTGTGTGTGTGTGTGTGTGTGTGTGTGTGTGTGTGTGTGTGCCTGCGTATATCTAAACACTAAACAGAAGCAAAGCTCCATGCTAAAGTTGTCAGGTTTAGTAGCAGGAAGGGCAGGACTCAAGCGCAGAGTGTTACAATGGGCATTATTTAATAGAAAAAATAAGAAATAACCAACAAAAACCACTCCGAAGGGGAAAAAACACAGTCCAGGGCGACAAACCAGATGCTGGGCTGGAGCAGGGAACCAACAAGAATCCAAATGAAACGGGGAACACGACTGACAGACACCTAACAGGAGACATAAACACAAAAAACATCCCACAGTGAACTGTCAAAAGACCAGAATAAAGGGAGAATAAATAGGAGAGAAATAAAGAGGGTAATTAAAAGGGGCAGGTGAACTAATAACAAGGCAAACAAGGAGGCAGGGTTTTACTTAAAGGAATAGTTCACCCAAAAATGAAAATTTGCTGATAATTTACTCACCTTCAGGCCATCCAAGATGTATCTGAGTTTCTTTCTTCATCAAAACAGGATTTAAGACTTTTAGGATTTCATTTCAGGCCTCCTTCTCTAAACAATGCAAGTGATTGTCCTCCATTTTTTGACGGTCCAAAAAGCATATTTAGGGTGCATCAAAATAATCCACACAACTCCAGTCGACAAATAAAGTTCTTCTGAACGCAAATGATTGATTATTTTTTAGAAACAAAACAATACTTATATACTTTTTAACTACAAATGTTCCCTTCCGTACATCTCTGTGACGTGTGCTCATGAGAGGGATGACTTAAGCTTGTTGGTAAGGTCACGCGTCACGTGGAGGAGGAATCAGTAAGCGCGTCGTTTACATTGTTTTTTTTTTTTTATTATTATTTGGAAATGTTTTATTTTTATTTTATATTGTTTTGAAATTGTTTTGGACTGTTTTGGTTTGTGAACGGCACAAGTTTCTCTTGTAAACAATGACACGCTTCCTGACTTCTCCTCCACGTGACGCGTGACCTTACCAACGATCCCTCTCATTTTTTGGACCGTCAAAAAATGGAGTACATTCACTTGCATTGTGTAGAGGAGGAGGCCTGAAATGAAATCCTAAAAGTCTTAAATTCTGTTTTGATGAAGACAGAAACTCAGATACATCTTGGATGTATAGTGGACTTGTAGTGGACTCAAGATGGCGCCGAGTATGGCTGCTGCGTTGCGAGCTCCGACACAACATAGCAATGGTTTGTTTGTTTTGTTTACAATTCTTATGTTTTTTGTCTTGGATGTTGTCTGCCTTATTGTCTACGACAGACAAACACTTTTGGACATTGGTTCAGTGATCTCACACCGAAAACCGGACTTCACATTCCTCAATGCCGACCCGCTGTTTACAAACACGCAAGCGGAGCCCTTTGTCTGGGCAGCACGGCCGCGGAAACGCATTAGGAAAAGGGGAAACAGAGCCGGCGTTCTCATCAGAATAAGACGCCGCGCAAATAGACCCCCGCTACCCACTATTCTACTGGCAAATGTTCAGTCTCTGGATAACAAGCTCTGCGAGCTGAAAGCGCGGATCTCTTTCCAACGAGAGACGAGGGACTGCTGCATTATCTGCCTAACAGAAACTTGGATGTCTGCGGAGATTCCAGACTCAGCCATTGAACCCACGGGGTTCTCCATGCTCCGAGCGGACAGAGCGAAAGACCTCTCAGGTAAAACTAGAGGAGGTGGTGTATGTTTTATGATCAACAAATCCTGGTGTGATCAGAGGAACGTACATTCCATCAAGTCTTTCTGTTCTCCTGATCTGGAATTTCTTATGCTTCTGTGTCGACCATTCTGGCTACCGAGGGAATTCACAGCGGTCATTATCACTGCTGTGTACATTCCCCCACAAGCCGACACAGACCGGGCACTCAAGGAACTGTATGGGAGTATAAGTGAGCAGGAAACCGCGCACCCTGAGGCCGCGTTCATTGTGACCGGGGACTTTAATAAAGCCAGTTTAAAATCAGTCGCACCAAAATATCACCAGCACATTAGTTTCAACACACGAGGGGACCGGGTTTTGGACCATTGCTACTCTCCATTCCGGGATGGCTACAAATCCCTCCCCCGCCCACCATTTGGCAAATCGGACCACTCTTCCATTCTGCTTCTGCCCGCTTACAGGCAGAAATTGAAACAGGAAGCACCCACACTCAGAACGATCCAGTGCTGGTCGGACCAATCAGACTCTACGCTACAAGACTGTTTTGATCGCACGGACTGGGAGATGTTCCAGTCCGCCTCTGATGACGACATCGAGCTTTGCGCTGATAGCGTAATGTGTTTCATCAGAACGTGTGTAGAGGAAGTGATTCCAACCAGAACTGTGAGAATCTATCCGAATCAGAAGCCGTGGATCAATAGCGATGTTCGCGCGGCACTTAATGTGCGGTCCTCCGCTTTTAATTCCGGGAACGCGGAGGAGCATAAACAAGCCAGTTATGCCCTCAGAAAAACTATCAAAACAGCAAAACGCCAGTACAGGAGTAAGATTGAAGGACAGTTTAACACCACCAACTCTAGAAGCATGTGGCAGGGAATTAACATCATCACGGACTTTAAAGGGAATAAAAACTCCGCCATGAACACCGCTGCCTCTCTACCGGATGAGCTAAATACTTTTTATGCTCGTTTCGAGGGAAATAACACCGCCCTCGCGGAGAGAGCTCTCACGGCCGAAGCTACAGAGGTTAGCTCACTCTCCGTCTCTGTAGCGGATGTAACACGATCCTTCCGACGGGTGAATATCCGCAAAGCCGCGGGTCCAGACGGCATTCCGGGCCGCGTCATCAGAGCGTGCGCGAACCAGCTGGCTGGTGTTTTTACGGACATTTTCAACCTTTCCCTCTCTTTGTCTGTAGTCCCCACATGCTTTAAAACATCCACCATTGTGCCTGTTCCAAAACAATCAAAAACAACTTGTTTAAATGACTGGCGTCCTGTTGCTCTGACCCCCATCATCAGCAAATGTTTTGAGAGACTAATCAGAGATTACATCTGCTCTGTATTACCACTCTCTCTTGACCCGCTGCAGTTTGCATACCGCAACAACCGCTCCACTGATGATGCCATTGCATCTACAATACACACTGCTCTCTCCCACCTGGAAAAAAAGAACACTTATGTGAGAATGTTGTTTGTAGACTACAGCTCAGCATTCAACACCATAGTGCCCTCCAAGCTAGATGAGAAACTCCGGGCTCTGGGCTTAAACAGCTCGCTGTGCAGCTGGATCCTGGACTTCCTGTCAAGCAGACGCCAGGTGGTTAGAATAGGCAGCAACATCTCCTCATCACTGACCCTCAACACTGGAGCCCCGCAGGGCTGTGTTCTCAGCCCACTACTGTATTCCCTGTACACACATGACTGTGTGGCAACACATAGCTCCAATGCCATCATTAAGTTTGCTGATGACACGACGGTGGTAGGTCTGATCACTGACAATGATGAAACAGCCTACAGAGAGGAGGTGCACACTCTGACACACTGGTGTCAGGAGCACAACCTCTCCCTCAACGTCAGTAAGACAAAGGAGCTTGTGGTGGACTTCAGAAGAAAAGACAGAGAACACAGTCCAATCACCATCAATGGAGCACCAGTGGAGAGAGTCAGCAGCTTCAAGTTCCTGGGTGTCCACATCACTGAGGAACTCACATGGTCCGTCCACACTGAAGTCGTTGTGAAGAAGGCTCATCAGCGCCTCTTCTTCCTGAGATGGCTGAGGAAGTTTGGAATGAACCGCCACATCCTCACACGGTTCTACACCTGCACTGTGGAGAGCATCCTGACTGGCTGTATCTCCGCCTGGTACGGCAATAGCACTGCCCACAACCGCAAAGCACTGCAAAGGGTGGTGCGAACTGCCAAACACATCATCGGAGGTGAGCTTCCCTCCCTCCAGGAAATATATACAAGGCGGTGTGTGAAAAAAGCTCGGAGGATCATCAGAGACTCCAGCCACCCGAGCCATGGGCTGTTCTCACTGCTACCATCAGGTAGGCGGTATCGCAGCATCAGGACCCGCACCAGCCGACTCCATGACAGCTTCTTCCCCCAAGCAATCAGACTTCTGAACTCTTGATCTCCCACGATCAAAATACATCAGCCCTGCACTTTATTACTCTTTTATCTCACACCGGACTGTCATAAATTATATTACTGTTATTATATTATGTCTCTCTTAACAACTGACTATCAACCGACAGCCTGAATGTCAATACAGTACAATACTGTACATTCTATATATATATATATATATATATATATATATATATATACACTTTTTTATATATTTTTATTTTTTAATTTTTATTGAATAATGTGTATCTATATAGTATCTATATAGTAAAAAACAAAAACAGCATATTGTATACTGTACAGTGTATGTTATTATTTGTATATTGTTGAGTGTAATTATGTGTATAACAGATGTTTAAATTGTGTTGTGTTAATTTGATGTTTTAAGTTGTGTAATTATGTATAACAGATGTTTAAATTGTGTTGTGTTAATTTGATGTTTTAAGTTGAGTGTAATTATGTGTATAACAGATGCTTAAATTGTGTTGTGTTAATGTGATGTTTTAAGTTGAGTGTAATTATGTATAACAGATGTTTAAATTGTGTTGTGTTAATTTGATGTTATTGTAAATTGGTATATGTCTCATCACTGTCACGACTGCTATGTTGATCGGAACTGCACCCAAGAATTTCACACACCATTGCACTTGTGTATATGGCTGTGTGACAGTAAAGTGATTTGATTTGATTTGATTTGATTTGATTTGATGGCCTGAGGGTGAGTAAATTATCAGCAAATTTTCATTTTTGGGTGAACTATTCCTTTAAGACAGCACAGACACAAGTGCACATGGCAATGAGAAAACACAAAGCCAAGTGCATTCACACAACTCTAGTGTCAGGATCCAGCCACAAAACTATCAACAAGACCAACTGAAGTGGCAGGATCTTGACACTATATACACAAGACAGGCACAAACACAGAAAGACAGGTGACAGGATCCCGACACAACAAAGACTCAGCTAGAGAGTTGGGATCCTGACAGTACCCCCTCTGCACAGGACAACTTCCAGGCATCCCAAACTGAACAAAAGGCAAACAAAATCAGTAGAGAGGTAGGTAGTTAAACAAAAACACACAAAAGGTCCAGCAAATAAGGGAGGTGGGCAGAACAGTCCAGGGTGAGGCTGGATGCACAGACCAAGGCAGGGTTGGAGGAACACACCAGGGCATGGCTGGAGACAGTACAAGCCCAGGGTGGGGGAAACAAAGGAGGAGGCTTCAGAAAGGGTGCGGGGTCTGGCAGCCTGGGAGGAGGCTCTAGAAAGGAGGTGTGGTCTGGAGGCCTGGGAGGTGGATCCAGGAAGGGTGAGGTCCGGCGGCCGGTGAGGTGGCTCTAGGAAAGGAGTGGGGTCCAGTGGCCAGGGAGGTGGCTCCAGGAAGGAAACAGGGTCCGGTGGCCTGGGAGGAGGATCCAGGAAGGGGGTGGGGTCCGGCAGCCGGTGAGGCGGGTTCCGGTGGCCAGGGAGGTGGCTCCAGGAAGGGAGTGGGGTCCAGTGGCCAGGGAGGTGGCTCCAGGAAGGAAAAAGGGTCTGGCGGCCAGGGAGGAGGATCCAGGAAGGGGGTGTGGTCCGGCTGGTCCAGAGATGGGATGAGGTCAGGCAGCCTCAGGACAGGGACATGGCTGGGCAGACCAAGAGTAGGGACAAGGTCAGGCTGCTCCAGGACAGGGTTGAGGAGAAGGACGATAGCGGCCGCTGGGCAGGGGTCAGGCTGGCCGCTTCCACTGGGCAAGGGTCAGGCTGGGTGGCGGCAGCTGTAGGGGAGAGGTCAGTGTCGGTGCCGGCCACAGGGAAGAGCACAGAAATGTAAGCAGGCCAAACACACAGAAGGGTGGTAGCCAGGTACAATATGATAAGATCCACTGGCATACCGACCTTCATGACAAAGACCGGGAGAGCCGCTGGCAGGGGAGTGGCCTCTGTGGCCGGGAGTGCTGGCAGAAAAGGAACAGCCTCTGTGGCTGAGAGCTCTGGCAGTGGCAGGGGAACGGCCTCTGTGGCTGGCAGTGCTAGCAGCAGGGGAACGACCTCTGTGGCCGAGAGCACTGACAGCAGCAGGGGAATGGCCTCCATGGCCGGAAGCAATGGCAGGGGAACAGCCTCTGTGGCCGGAAGCGTTGGCAGTGCCAGGGGAATGGATTCTGTGGCCGGAAGCGCTGGCAGGGGATTGGCCTCCATGGCCAGAAGCGCTGGAAGCTGCAGGGGAATGGCCTCCATGGCCGGGAAAGCTGGCGGCAAGACAGGGATAAGACCACGCTGGGCGGCGACCACTGGTGAGGGACCAGGTTAGGAGGTGGCCGCTACCGAGAGACCAGGCTGGGCAGCAGTGGCTGAGGATCATCTCTTCCTCATCCTCTTGAGTGTGGATGAAATGACAACAGCGGGCTCAGCCACCTCCTGGCAGTCCACAGCAGATTCAGCTGCCTCCTGGCGGACAGCAGCAGGTTCGGCCACCTCCTGGTGGTCAGTAGCAAAGTCGGCTGCCTCCTGGGGAACTGCTGGGCAGACAGAGGCAAGGCTGTTCTTCCTCCTCCTTCTTCTCTTACAGGTCTTCGGAGGACTGGGAACCTGGCAGGTTGAGAGAATGGAGCTGTCCAAGGAGGTAGGCTGTCCGTAGTCAGGGGTTATCCACTCCTTGTGATAGTGCACATAACTCACAAACTCCCAAAACAAAAGAATCCCCAGCCTTCCCATCTCCCAGGGGCCAAAGGGGTCCTTAAGGCAGGTGTTGAAAATGTCCTTAAGCTCAGCATCATTGAAATCCAGCCCAACTGCCACAATGAGGAAGTTGCAGGCAAAATCTCTGACATTACCCTCCCCTTACTGGAGGGAGTAGAGCTGGTGGAGCTGGATCAACTGCTGGCTGCTGGAGTTTTGCTGGGTGGGAAATGGGAAGAGGAAGATGGGAAGAGGAAGATTACACCTCTGCTGAGTCCAGTACTGGCCAGTTCATTCTGTCAGGTGTAGTAGCAGGAAGGACAGGACTCAAGCACAGAGTGTTACAATCGGCTTTATTTAATACAAAAAATAAGCACAAAAAAAAAGACAGCTCAGACATGAGTGCACATGGCAGTGAGAAAACACAAAGCCAAGTGCACTCACACAACACTAATGTCAGGATCCAGTCGCAAAACTATCAACAAGACCAACCGAAGCGGCAGGATCCTGACACTAGATACACAAGACAGGCACAAACACAGAAAGACAGTTGACAGGATTCTGACACAACAAAAACTCAATTAGAGAGTGGGGATCCTGACAGAAGTTTGCTAGGTGACTATAGTGTCCATGTTGTCCAGATCAGTACAATCATCCATCTCTTGCTGATCTTTGATAGATAGGATCTAGAGTGCTGAACCGCTCACCTGTAAGATCTGGAACTCTTCTAGAGCATCATCTACTTCCTCCAGAGCTGCTGGCAAGGACTGATGCTTAAGGCTGCAGTGGCGCCACCTGCTGTCTAGGGAATGCAGTTGTGGGATTGGAGCTAAAACATTTAGCTGAACTTTGGCTTTGATTGAAGTTAACTTAATATTGTATTTTTATTTTACGTATATTTGAAATTTTATTTTTACACAAAAATTAGATTGAGATCAAACAGTAAATGGCAGACCCCTTGTTTAAGACCCCTCTTTTAGACTGAAATCAAGGCACCTCTCAAGGTCAAATAGAGGCATAACTATACTAAATTGGAGACTGGAGAGTGTGCTTGTGTGTGTTCATGCTTTGGCACCAAGCTGAATAACACGTTTGTTTTCCCCTTTCCATTTATCTAACCACCAGTTCAGTGGGTGTGTAATGAATTATTAGCTGCTGGTCAGGCCTTCATTGCTAGCGCTCTAGGCAGCCTTATAGCCGGGAGCTTCTCGGGAAGTGATGGTCTCTGAGATGATCTCTAAGTATAGTATCACTGAGCACCAAGGACTCTGATCTGCTCATTAGAGACCATTATATCTAGACTCTGACATACTAACACATATAATTTAGAGCAGTGGTTCGTGAACTTGTGGGTCGTGACCCCAAAATGGCCCATAGATCTGTTCTGATGGGGTTATGGACAGCAGGGCAAAAACAATGCGAAATGCAAATAATAAAATGCAACTAACCATATAACTGTGAATAGTTTGGATTGCAAAAAAAAAAAAAATAAATAAAATAAAAAATAAAAAATAGGCAACTTTCAACTTTTAAATGGCAGGAGAAAATGCATCCCCTAGGCTATATTTTGTTGTTGACTTTAAAATCTGTAAATCCATATTACTTGATTATATGGCTAATACTAAAAAATTATTTGCTCAGTGTGACCTTTGACCTCTACCACTCAATGATGTCATCAATGGAGAACAAGAGAATGCAATGTGGTCCAACAATTCTCTTTCTCGCTTGCAAAATTGCTTGGTTGGCTCTTAAATGCCTGGTATTTGGCTTTACCCTGTCAACCACTCATTTCTCAGCCACATTCCAGATACCTTAATAAATGGGTGTTATATTTCACTAGTGTGCATGGGTGTCAGTGACCACTGTACTTCAGCCGGGGTAATGGATGTGCCCCCAGGGGGTGGCTGGGAGGAGAGGTCAGAACACCTAACCCTGGAACTGCCCTAAACCACCGACAATACCATAACCCTTGAGACCCAGACATCACGGTGTCCAAAAAAGTCTGTTTGTCTCCACCAATGTTTGCCCTCTTCTTCTATGGAATAAACAGGTTTGTTAGATCGTATGATAGGATGGAGGAGAAAAGAGAGAGATGAAACAAAGGGAGGGCTCAATGAGACACACTTCCCTGCCAGTCCTTTTCTTCAGTCTCTCACACAGATCAATGTGATGTTTATCTGCGGGTCATTAGAGTTAATAATTTCTTCTGACCTTACTGAACTCTATAAACACCACTGCACTACAGCAGGACAGATAAAACTGTCAATGTAATGTGTGATTTCTCTGCTATTAGAAGCATGAAACACTTGTAGTGTTTCATCCTTTCTGCTTGCAGTTTATGTTTTAAAGACACGTTCTATTGTCTTTGATCTCTTTGAAGCCTTATTCTTGTTATGAGATTTAAGATCCATGCGTGATCTTGAAAAGTTTTCATGTATAGAGTGGTGAACTGCTCTCATTGGAGCCTCATTAGTGTCTACTGTCTTTGAGTTAGTGTAGTATAAAAGTTAAAGCCAAGAATTGATAATTAAAGGTTGTTGGTTCAAACCATGCAATGAACAATCCATGAGGTACCATTGTGCCCTTGAGCAATGCACTCAACTACAGGTTATGCCAGTGGCACTATCCCTGTAATTAGTGTAATAAGTTGCTTAATAACATATTTGTCATCTTAATTAGGGGTTTTCAAACTTTAAGATGCCAAGGACCCCCAAATTTGATAATACTCTTGCGGGGACCCCTTCCAAAAATATGTATGTATAAAGACCCATTTTCATTGTGGGAAAAATATTCAGTGTGATATCCTAAGTAAAACATGTTGTTTGCAAAATCCAATCCAATGACATTTATATTGTTAATGTACTAAATCCCAAAAATATTCAGTTTAATTAAAATATTATCTGGAAGTGGCCTGGGTAGCTCAGCCAGTATAGATGCTGACTGCCACCCCTGGAGTCGCGAGTTCAAATCCAGGGCATGCTGAGTGACTCCAGCCAGGTCTCCTAAGCAACCAAATTGGCCCGGTTGCTAGGGAGGGTAGAGTCACATGGGGTAACCTCCTTGTGGTCGCTATAATGTGGTTAGTTCTCGGTGGGGCGCGTTGTCAGTTGTGTGTGGATGCCGTGGGGAATAGATTGAAGCCTCCACACGCGCTATGTCTCCACGGTAACGCGCTCAACAGGCCACGTGATAAGGTGCGCGGGTTGTCGTTCTCAGATGCAGAGGCAACTCATATTCATCCTCCGCCACCCGGATTGAGGTGAGTCATTACACCACCACGAGGACTTAGAGCACATTGGGAAGTGGGCATTCCAAATTGGGGAGAAAAAGGCGAGAAAATAAAATTAAAAAATGTATATTATCTGGAATATCTTTACTTTGTATTAATTGAGAGTGTATCTTTCATTGAGTAAAATAATCATGATTAATCTCTTTAGAAAGAAGAATGAAATGGTAAAAATGCCAAATTCTGTAAAATGGTGTTAAAAGAAAGTAGGTTAACTTTCTTTCTTTTATATTTTCTGTGGACCCCCAACCTTGGATATCCTGGATATGAGATTAAAGAGAACAAAGTGTTGTATGCAATGGAAGGGAATTCAAACTTGGAGTTGAGAGAAACCTGAGACTGAACATAATTGAACTTTGATCTCTGCCCCTTTATCTCATGCTATTTTTATTATTATTTATTTACTGCTGTGGTTTCACTCAGCGATGACTGCTTTAAGCATGCCAAGCCATCTCGACCCCTGACAATATGAAATACGAATATAAGAATACAAACAAGAAAGTCTAAGAATACATGCAAACAAGAGTGATGGCTTTTGCCAAACATCATATCTCCCAGTACACCTGAATGTATCTTTGAGAATCAATATTTGACTGTAAAGAGTGGCATGAAGAGTAATTAGATGAAATTAGGCAGGAGTCAGACTGTGGAGAGACTCCTAATGAGATTACATTAGATGGCAGTAACTGATGGCCTGTCAGCTCTGGCTATGTTGGGCTTATCTCAACACTTCTCTTAGACCTCTGCTTATTACCTTATCCAGACACCTGGGACCCAGAGACTATGTCTCATACACTCTCTCCTTTACTCTCAAAGGCAAAGATGTGAGAAATTTGCCCACTGGCTATGGTGACTGGTGAATGCCCAATTTTGTTTTTCCAATACAAACATATGCAATACAGTGCATCCGGAAAGTATTCACAGCGCTTCACTTTTTCCACATTTTGTTATGTTACAGCCTTATTCCAAAATGGATTAAATTCGTTATTTTCCTCAAAATTCTACAAACAATACCCCATAATGACAACGTGAAAGAATTTTGTTTGAAATCTTTGCAAATTTCTTAAAAATAAAAAACGAAAAAAATCACATGTACATAAGTATTCACAGCCTTTGCTCAATACTTTGTTGAAGCACCTTTGGAACTAATTACAGCCTCAAGTCTTTTTGAGTATGATGCTACAAGCTTGGCACACCTATTTTTGGGCAGTTTCTCCCATTCTTCTTTGCAGGACCTCTCAAGCTCCATCAGGTTGGATGGGGAGCATCAGTGCACAGTCATTTTCAGATCTCTCCAGAGATGTTCAATCAGGTTCAAGTCTGGGCTCTGGCTGGGCCACTCAAGGACATTCACAGAGTTGTCCCGTTGTCCTTTGTTATCATAGCTGTGTGCTTAGGGTCGTTGTCCTGTTGGAAGATGAACCTTCGCCCCAGTCTGAGGTCCAGAGTGCTCTGGAGCAGGTTTTCATCAAGGATGTCTCTGTACATTGCTGCATTCATCTTTCCCTCTATCCTGACTAGTCTCCCAGTCCCTGTCGCTGAAAAACATCCCCACAGCATGATGTTGCCACCACCATGCTTCACTGTAGGTATGGTATTGGCCAGGTGATGAGCGGTGCCTGGTTTCCTCCAGACATGACGCTTTCCATTCAGGTCAAAGAGTTCAATCTTTGTTTCTCATGGTCTGAGAGTCCTTCAGGTGCCTTTTGGCAAACACCAGGCGGGCTGTCATGTGCCTTTTACTGAGGAGTGGCTTCCATCTAGCCACTCTACCATACAGGCCTGATTGGTGGAGTGCTGCAGAGATGGTTGTTCTTCTGGAAGGTACTCCTCTCTCCACAAAGAAATGCTGGAGCTCTGTCAGAGTGACCATCGGGTTCTTGGTCACCTCCCTGACTAAGGCCCTTCTCCCCCGATCGCTCAGTTTGGCCGGGCGGCCAGCTCTAGGAAGAGTCCTGGTGGTTCCAAACTTCTTCCATTTACGGATGATGGATGCCACTGTGCTCATTAGGACCTTCAATGCTGCAGAAATTTTTCTGTACCCTTCCCCAGATCTGTGCCTCGATACAATCCTGTCTCGGAGGTCTGCAGACAATTCCTTGGACTTCATGGCTTGGTTTGTGCTCTGACATGCACTGTTAACTGTGGGACCTTATATAGACAGGTGTGTGCCTTTCCAAATCATGTCCAATCAACTGAATTTACCACAGGTGGACTCCAATCAAGTTGTAGAAACATCTCAAAGATGATCAGTGGAAACAGGATGCACCTGAGCTCAATTTTGAGTGTCATGGCAAAGGCTGTGAATACTTATGTACATGTGATTTTTTTTTATTTTTAATACATTTGCAAAGATTTCAAACAAACTTCTTTCACGTTGTCATTATGTACATATATTATCTACATTTTGTAGAATTTTGAGGAAAATAATGAATTTAATCAATTTTGGAATAAGGCTGTAACATAATAAAATGTAGAAAAAGTGAAGCGCTGTGAATACTTTCCGGATGCACTGTAACTATGTAAACACACAAAGATGTCTTTAAGTGGACAAATAAAACACTGTCCTTAACCTTGAAATCTCTTTTTGGTCTACATTAGTTCACTATCCATTAACACTGTTCTTTTTTTGGAAACTAGTTTAGGCAGCCCATGGCAGCCCATGTTTGGTTACCTGACCTACCTCTTTATGAAAAGTATAATGGAAATAAGTAAAGAACACCTTAAAATCAAATGTGTCATTGTTCTCATCAATGGCATTTCTTGTCAAATGTCAATCCGACATGTCTTACAGGTTACCTACCACATTGACTGGTGGCAAAATTACACGCTGTTGGGCACTTCGTTCAGGAGCGGGTTTGGTTATTAGCAAGAATTAATAATTATCAGAGATAAATATTAATTATTAAAATCAATAGAACATTGATTAGAATGAACATTAGCTTATTAATCTTTCTAATCAACAACCACCAAAGATAACTATCAACAATCAAAATCAATAGAATATAATTATTATCAAAGACAACTATTAATTATTAAAATCAATAGAACAATGATTAGAATCAACATTAGCTTATTAATCCTTCAAATCAACAATTATCAAAGATAATTATTAATTATTACAATTAATAGAACATTGATTAGAATCAACATTAGCTTAATCAACCTTCAAATCAACAATCATCAAAGATAATTATCAATTATCAAAATCAATAGAATATTAATAAGGATTAATATCGCCGGGGTATCACCCTGGAATCAGGGACTAATAACCAGACATTATAGCAGTCTCAATATAGGATTATTCTCTTAGGAAAGTTGACGTCCGGAGAACATCGACATTCAAAAGGAAAACAATGAAGGCTTGAATCCGAGCACTGACATCCCCTGCCAGCCCTTGACACAGGTGCATGCAGAACAATACCAAAACACTTCTCTTTAAAGTATAACAAAGTTTATTGATGCAGTAATATCAATTAATAATCAATACAATGCAGTTGATAAACTTCCGACTTCCAACTACAGACTAAACAGTAACATGATTAGATATGGTAACAAATAAGCCTATAATACATGAGAAGGGTAGGTGTGTTTGTGTGTGTGAATGGGTGTGTGTGTGTGTGTGTGTGTGTGTGGGCAGGTTTATGTGGTTTACAAGGACTTTTTTTAGGTTACAAACTGGTAATTACAAGGGTATTATGCTATAAATATGGTTTATGAGGACATTTCTAATGTCCCCATAATTGAAATCACTTAAAAAACATGCTAAATGATGTTTTATTGAAAATGTAAAAATGCGGAAAGTTTTTTGTGAGGGTTAGGTTTAGGGGTAGGGTTAGGGTTAGGGGATAGAATCTATAGTTACACAGTATAAAAATCATTATGTCTGTGGAGAGTCCTCATAATGATAGCTGCACCAACATGTGTGTGTATGTAAGGAGAGAAGGAGGACACAAAATGGCAGACGTTGCTCTCGTGGAGAGTACGTCACGAGAGGTTTCCGGCCAGAGAATGTGGGCGGAGAGACTGGTTAATGGCGTCTGCCCGTTTAACGCATGTCTCTGCTGGTACGATAACTTAGGGACAAAGTTGGGCTCTATCGCCAAGTTATCTGTTCGCCAAATGTATGTGCAGGTATGTTTGTGAGTGGTCATGTGTGTGTGTGTGAGAGAACGGAGTGACGGCACCGAAGCCGGTTTAGTGATCGTGGGAAAGAAGGCAACCGTTAGTTTTATAACTCAGAGACGCGGTGAATGGCTGGTATTCCGTCTTCCGCGGCCATTGGTTCTTTAATGGATAAACTCAGTGTGCCGGTCTCACCCGCGATAGCGAAAATGCACAAACAGCCCAACATGGTTAGACGACAACACAGCAAATCTCATTTGTGGTAAAAGTAAGTTACAGTAATACCTTGAGTATTATTAGCAGCAAAGAGCGGACTCTGCGGTCCATAAACTGTACAAGCAACAACCTTGATACACAAGAATAACACACTATAATAATCTGTCTCTGCCCAGACGTAAACCTCTTACTTGAATCGCATAAGGACGTGGGTAGAATGTGTGTTCGTCCATCGTTTGACTCCGACTCGGTTCCTCAAAGCTCGGGTGATGACGGGAAGCCGTTTCCTTGTTCTGTCGGCAGGCGGTACGGCAGCTGATTCTTGGCGGGTAGGTCGGAGATATCAGCGAAGTCGACTCGGTTGAAGAAGGAAGAGAAATCTTCTTTCTTCACTTCTACAGGCAAAAGGGTGAGACGCGGATTGCTCGGCGATCTCCTTCGGATCCATTAGCGTGCTCGGTGGAACATGGAGAAATCTCGGCTTGTCCAGCGAGATGGAGATTGTATGGCCAAAGTTTCAGGTATGTAAGTTACTTCCTTGGGCAATGAGGCTACACCTGGGAGCAGCAGAGCTGCAACTAGACGTGGCACATACTGTCGCTGGAAGCAAAGCTTAGAAGGATCTCTGAGGTTTTTATATTCTCGATGACATCACGGTTGAGGGACGTGTTCTGTCATGCATTTCATCCAATAGGAGTTGAGAGTTTGATCCTTCAGAACTTCACACATAAGTGTAAAGTGAGCAAGGCTTGATGGGATCTGTAGTCTCTGGACTCCCTTTGTTTGATTTTGGCACCATTTGTGTTATCAGGCTTCTAGTGTTTCTACAGGCTGCAATCAGGCTTTATGACTGTTGTCTCCTATCTGAGTACATGAGGCCCAACAATGCCATTGCAAAAAAATTACCTGCATACTGTATGGCTGGTGGCGGGTGTTAATTCCACACCCTGCATACACACACTGTAAAATCCATTAGACTAGAATTAAACGAATAATGCAGTGCTTCAAATCATTTAGTTTATATCAAACGCTTCTTATTCTCCCCAGATACCATCTAATGACTGCTGCTTTCTGATTACAACTGCATTTTTTATTGTTTGAAGCCCATTTCCGAAATTGCAGCGATTCGTAATTAACCTCAAGCTATCTGTAAGAGAGCATAATAACACTGTTAATGTCTGGGTAGAGTATTACCTCACAATTCTCCAGACAGATCGTTTGGCAGGAGCAGCATAATTAGAGCTGTTGTTGTGGAGACCCTTGTTCAGTTCAGTTCTCTGGATGAGGTGGGGTTCAAGTAGAATATGTTACTTGGACAAACCCAGCCCACAGGAAAACGTCCCCTTCCTGGAAGTGATGGTCAGAGAAAGTGGCTTTCTGCAAGGGTTAGCACCACATTCCTGCATTCCACTGAGAGGGGGAGGCTGGCTATCACTGGGTTTATGTCTGTCTGAGTAGACTTGTTTGTAGTTTCAGGGTGTGTTTTAATGGTTGCATGTATATCTCATTGGTCTCTTTTTCTGAAGTCTAATTTAAAGGTTGGTCACTCTTTCTAGGTGATGAGCAAGCTACAGATCTCACTAAATCCCTGGATTAGTGTGTGTGTGTGTGGGGGGGGGGGATACTTAGCTATACTTTGGAATAAAACCTCCCTTTGGGGACGTCCTCAGGTAAAATGTATTCATAAATATACTGTAGTTAATAATGTTTTTTTAATTATTATTCTTATTATTCTAAAAATGCTAAAAGTTTTCCCTTAGGGTTAGGGTTTAGGTTTGTCTGTTTTATTATTATTAAGCAATTATAAGTCAGCAATCACAGTTGTGCTGATATTCAATACAACAGAATAATTGTGATTGTGATATTGCTTTTATGCAACAGTTCTTATACAAAAAGTAAATATTGTGAAACTTACATATCAGACACAATGACCACGTTTACACTTGGTATTAAGATGAGTCTCGGGTGATCCGATCACATGTGGTCAGGTGAGACACATCGATGTTTACTTCCGGTCATTCAAATGCATTTCCCGTGACCACTTGTGTTCGGATTTGGAGGGGAGGGTCTCTGATTTCATGATGACATACATCAATCACTGTGTTACTGCATGATATTAAAGTGCCACAAAGTAAAAAAAGACAAAGAAAGCACAAAAAATAGGCACGCTGTTTCTACCAGATGCAGCTGAAATTTAATCTAAACACAAACGCAACATTTCAAGCAGAATTATCAGTTATTTTAGTGGATTTCCTGTATTAACCTGAGATTCAGATGTGTGTGCTTCTCATCTGTCTCACTGCATGTTGATATCAGACACACTAAAGAAGATCTGTGAAGTTCTCTTGCTTGTGCATGTATCCACTTTTCCACATTTTCCAGTTATTTTCCGGGCAGTTATTTCCTTTTAAAGTCGCTTGTAACCTGCAAAGTTTAAACTCTTGTTTTAGTGTAGCGGTTGATTGACAGACGAGGGGTGGTGCTTCGCTGCTGTCTGGAATGCATTCAGGACGGATTAGCATTTCACATACACCTCAAATGTGATGTGGCCACATGCGTTTTTGACCACATTCAAATGTGGTTTTTGTGATCAGATCACGAAACGTTTTAGACTCCATTTAGACCTGTATTTAGCGCTGACCACTTATGATCGGATTACCAGAAACGCATCTAATAGAGGTGTAAACAGGGTCAATATGGCCAGTTATTTTGCCTATTTTTGCTCCGCTAACGACAATAGTTCCAAACGAAGCCAAAGCAGGATCAACTTGTTGTTGTGTATCACTAAGCAACTCACAGACTGGCAGCCTTTCTGGAATGCTGTGAAACTGTGAACAAACAGTTAAGCATTCCATGTTGTTGTACTAAATATCAGCACTCTTGGAATGCTGCTCGTCCAATCAAATTAGGGAACTAACTGTTGTATAATTCACTTTACTGTATATAAAAACTGTAAAAGTCAACGGTATTTCCTCATGTATATAACTAGGTAAACGTGTGTGTGTGTGTGTGTGTGTGTGTGTGTGTGGGTGAGTTTGGGTGGTTTATGAGGACATTTTTTTATTATTATGTTATATATTATTATAGTATTATGCTATAAATGTGGTTTATGAGGACATTTCTAGTGTTACCATAATTCAAATCCTTAAAAAACATACTAAACTATGTTTTTTTGAAAATGTAAAAATGCAGAATGTTTTTTGTGAGGGTTAGTTTTAGGGGTAGGGTTAGGGGATAGAATCTATAGTTTGTACAGTATAAATATCATTATGTCTATGGAGCCGCACCAACTTGCGTGTGCATGCGTGTGTGTGTGTGTGTGTGTGTGTGTGTGTGTGAGAGAGAGAGAGAGAGAGAGAGACTTTCAGATGGAAGAGCAACATAAAACAGATTGAAATGAAAAACTAAATCAGCACCATCTAATTAACCAGGGGGTGCACAGTTTCATTTATTTCTCTCCTCCATCTCTACCCCCCTTTGTGTGTGTGTGTTGAGGGGTAAAGGAGGGGAGTGCTGATTGGAAGGCTTTCTGAATTATTGAAAGTGTGTAGCAAACACAATACACACTTAGATCCTGAGGGACTGTAATATCCCCAGCGCACTCTGATTATTCTCAACTATACATAATGCCATTTACTTCCTGCCACATTAATGCTAATCTTTTTATTGCAGTGAGACTGAGAAAAGTGAGTTAGTCGGCTGGTGCTGAAGTTGTTCTGTGTGAGTGTGTATGTGTGTGTCTGCTTGTTTTGCATTACACACACCATAAGTCTCATCTTTGCAACTTTAGATGAAAAGAGAGAAAGACTGATTCACTTAGTGTTTTTTAATCATCTTAAAGTATTACCATGACTGATAAGAGGAGTAATAATAATGAGAACTCAAATATGCAAATAAACAGACAGAAATATCTGTGGAAATGACATGTTGGTAGTAGTCTGATCAACCCTTTTACTCCTGTTTTTTCTAAGTATGTAAACAGGGGCCGTGATTAAGATTGTGAGTGATTTTCATAGGGGTTAGATCTTGTTTTTTCCTGTTCTGTACAGATATAAAGTGATTATCCTCTATTTGTGGGATAAGGGAAGAGCACATTCACTTCAGAGAAGGATTTAGAAAGCTGCTTATCCTGTCACTGTCTTTGATTCAGTGTCCTGTAGGGCAAAAGCTTGTCCTGTTTTTGTGTCTACAGGTTGCATTACTCAAAGATGTTTCCATCATTTACCGAATTTTAGAGACATTAACAGATATTTTAAAATGTAATTTTGACGGATAAAAAAAACAAGATATCTGTCCTTTTGCTTTTCCCTGCTTTAGACTTATTCCCACAGTAGAGGATGCTAATAGGAATTACAAGTAGAGAAAAGGGGGAAAAAATACATTTTTAAAGTGCCCCAAAGAAAATAGATCTGGAGAGAGACATGAGTGAGGATTTGGGGTTAGAAATGCGAGATTGCTAGTATATTCCAATGGAATAATTCATGTAATATTGTTCATTACATTGGGTGACTAGATTGCAAGACTGCAATGTCTGTTGTCTTTTTCATAATTCGAGAGAAGAATACAAATAAGCCCAATAGCTCTTAACACATCACTTGGTAAGACAAAAAGAGCTCTTGCCACAGAAGTTCTTATGATATTAATGTAAAAAAATACCCAGCGTTACAGTATTTTTCTGACAGATTAAATATAGAGCATGTAGGGAAATGTACAACCCAGTCTGTCAAAGTGACGAATAATTAATATTTGTTCTGCAAACTTTTTGCTAATACATGTTTGGTTATCCCTGTGCTTTAAAGCAAGGTTGTGTGTATGTGTGTATTTGTGGTCTCGCGTGAGTGTGTGGCAGTGGATTTTTTTTCCATCCGTCATCATAAGCAGTTAAAAGACTTTGGTGAAAAATTGCACAGTGGTCCTGACAGTCCCAACAAAGAAAGGAACTCTTTATTCCTTTGTCCTTCAAAGCTGCATGAATATTACTATTGGCTGGAGGGCCGGATGTCTCAATACAAGGATGTGCATTGTTTTTTCACTGAGCAGAGACTCAAGCAGTGCATCATGGTCAGGATGCTGCTGGTGTTGCTGTTCTTATTTCTTGGATAAGTAATTCTTGATGATGTGGCACCAAAGAATTAGGTGACCATCACAGCCCCTCATTCAGACAGTGTGTCAATTGACTTTGACAGTGATCTTTCAAAGTTATAATTATAAAATCATTCATACACAAAATTACAAACCTTAATTAGGTCTCAGATCTCAGATTAACTTTAACAGGCCACTAAAGTAAATTCAAGTTCAAATGTAATTACCATATTTTGGCCATGTCACGATATTTGTGTTTACATTATTAGGTAAGGGATAATCTTCGGACAGTCAGCCAGTCGTTATCGCAAAATAAACCCACACAGGGTGATCAGGACCCAGACGTGGCTACTTACCAATTAAATAATTCAATGGACATGAAATAATGATTTGAGTTGAAATTACATTATTTTGTGAGAAGAGACAGCAGAGTCTCAAGAAATGGCTAAATTTAACCTCCAGTTTGCATCAAAGTTCTGTTGTTATTTATATTGCGAAAATGACCATCTGACTGCACATTATCTCACCTACTTCACTACTACCTGCCAAATAAATTGATTATTAATTTGAGTTAAAATTATTTTGCTAGCTTACTTGTAGAGATTGTAGAGTGATATAGGAAAGTTATCTCGCAATACCCAGGTGAACAATGAAATATAAATTTATCCCCGGATGTGCGGCCCTTACTCAGAAATATCAGACTGCCGGATAGCCCAATTGACTAATCAGAACTGAATTTTTAGAGCCATGTAATAAAAAAAGGTAAATCAACACTTGTTGATTGGAGATATTTAACTTTAAACTGATGTATTTCAATGAACATGACTTCATCAGGGTTAAAAGAAATCCTTTAAATACAAACTAAAAGTTTAAAGTTAACATCAACCAATGAGGTTGTTGGAATAAACAGGAAAGTGTGGCATTTACCAATCAAAAATAAATAAATAAATAAAAAAACACAATAAAATTAAGGCTACGGAACCTGACAATGGTAAAACAACACACCTGAATTCTCGGTAATATGTCAAACCCAATGTGGAACACGTGAAATGAAAACAATCAAAACCACCAGGAAATAAAAAGGTTTAGTTAAAGTGCACCTATTATGATTTTTAAACGTGCCTAATTTTGTTTTAAAGGTCTCATACAATAGATTTACATGCATCCAAGATCAAAAAACACTTTAATATGCTCATAATTTAAATTGCAGCATTAGCTTTTTTTTTTCCAGTGTCAAAAACGACTCCTTCAATGATCCATTCTAAAGGATTCATTCTAAACTCCTCCTTTCAGAGAGCCTACTCTGCTCTGATTGGTCAGATGTCCCAGTCTGTTGTGATTGGTCTACAGCTTACAGCGTGTGTCGGAAAGGAAACGCCCACTACCATATCCGAGCTCCATCTTAAAAAATGTCTGTTTTACCTTACCAATTTGAGCCCGAGTCCGATAGTGATACATCGGAAGATCAACCCGAACCACCATCGCAAGCACGACGAGAACAGAACATTTCTCAGTGGTAAGTTTATATGTAGTTTGACAATAACGTGAGTTAGCCGGTTAGCAGAGGCTAACAGGCTAACAGCGTGCACTGGCTGTACATGTAAACAGACCAGAGGCGGGTTTTTTGTTACCAAATTACGTAGGTTAGTACAGGAAGTAAGTCTGGAATTACTAACGACTCATTTCAGGTGTTCAGAATCGGTTCTTTCTTTTGGTTGTCAATAACTCCATATTTCCTGCACTTTGATTTTTGAAACTTTGCAGACTTTTTACATTCACAAACAGCTATATAACACACTACATGAAAGGTAATATTTGAAAAACCATAATAGGTGCTCTTTAAAAGATGTTAATGACCAACTCTTCATTCATCCATCCAGGAAAATTAACTTTTAAATTTAGATTATTGTCATTTGTGCCATTCTTGCAAATCTAGTGTTGGAAATTCTGCCCATTTATGAAGCATAGCACTATTTAAAAACAAATCATCCTTACAGGTATATCGCTGTTTGCCTTTCCATCATAAGTCTCCATCAGATTCTTCTGGAATTGGCCTGATGCCGACAAATCCTAACGGAGATGTTTTACAGCTTGGAACTGCTCTGAGAGTGGAAGCAAGCAAGTTAGAGAGAAATAGAAACATAACCTTGATTCTTAGGGAAATGGGATTTCCATATTCACAGTCACTGATTGTCCTAAATGCTTGGTCTGTTCTGGGGTGGCCCGATCTGATCTGGCTTGGCTGAGGCGTGCATGCAGGCTTGCACTGAATCTCATTGTGACATGCGAGGCATGTGGGGGGTCATAGAGGCCACGGGCCAGTGTTCGAGGTTCCAGGTCCGAAACACTGCCAGCTGGATAACATTGTGCGTAGGTGTGATGGCCTGACCAAACCAAGACTGGGCTGCTCAGATACAATGGACCTACTGTTCCACACACACAGAGCCATGAATACTCTCAAACAGAGATGAAGTACAGTAGACATCAATTCATGGCAACATACAGTGGCCCCGAAAAGTATTTGGGCACTTAAACCACACTTAAAAATGTATGAATGTCTCTGCATAATATAAAAAACAAAATACCAAACCAAGTGGCATTTAATTTAAAAATGGCACAAAATTTTTTTTCAAGGAAATTCTTGACATTTTTATACATTTCACATAAATTAGACAGTAGAAACATTTGTTTAAAATTAAGACATAAACTATTGGACACTTTCTGTTTCTCAAATGTTAGTGGAACACATCCATAGATAATGTACTCTACTTTGACACCTGTGTGAACTTATGGGGAACTGACTTAATACATCTACTAAAAAACAAGCTTAACACAAGTTGGCTAAAAGTAATTGCAAACATGTGATATAGTGCAATGACATTCATACATCTTAAGTGTAACCAACCTGATCCAAATGCTTTTTGGGGCTACCATATTCTAGTTATTGAATTTTTAATACTGAACAATTTCAATCTTGACTCTCTGCAAGAGGGTGCAGCGATCTCTTACGAACAGCAGAGATTGTCTCATTTTCACCTCTCTAGTGCTCTGTGACAGGCATTTAGGCCCCTCAATTCTAGACAACCAACCATCCCCCACCCACCTTCTCTTTCTGATATATAACAGGATTGTGATTAGTGGGTGCTGACTGAGGGGGCTTATTAGCTGAAGAGCAAGATGTTGTGGGGTGCAAATTGAAATGATGGCGGATGTGATAGCCTAATCTCTATGGTGACAAAATCCATGCACACTTGCTAATTTAAATTACAGCTCTGATGTCACTCAGGCTTAGCAGACTGCAATAAATAACAAAAAGATCGAAAACATCCCAGAGAACGTTAGTTGAAGAGAGAATCTTGTCTTAACCATCAAAATCTATCTTGCATAGCGGCCACCCCATAGCGCAAGATGAAGTGCCGCTCAACTGTCATGGAGACCAGACACAGCACACTGTGGCCTGAAAAGACAGCCGCATCGTGATGATAAGTGCTTTAAATTCCTACAGCATTTTCAGTTGGGAGAATCTGGGTGAGTTGACTCCAGTCATGCTCTTTAATTCTTGGCATCAGCTTTCTGTTGATTATACATGTTTAGGTATCATGGACTTTTGATATTGGGGAGACCAGAGCAAATTGTCACACTTATTCCTCCAGTGTGTATATGTATGTATGTATATATATATATATATATATATATATATATATATATATATATATATATATATATATTTTTTTTTTTTTTAATTTTCATAGATTTGTTTTTGAAAGTTAATTTCTGCACAGCCACATACATTGAAAAAGTTCCACCGTTATTGTCTTGGAATAAAGATAGAGTTCATTGAACTTAGTTGACATTTTGCAACAACATGCCCCAAAAATGGTGTTGGGTGATGGAGCATAGCTGTTCAGTGGGGTTCAGGTCTGAGCTTTATGTAAACCATTTCTTTATGAACTTTGCTTTGTATACGTTGTCAAGCTAAAACAGAAAAGGACCCTCCCCGAATATTGGCACAAAGTTGGAAGCACACAATTCTACAATAGAATGTTTTTGTGTGAGGTAGCATTAAAGGAATATTTCAGATTCAATAAAAGTTAAGCTCAATCGACAGCATTTGTGGCATAATGTTGATTACCACAAA